>NC_066624.1:91259765-91369765 GCF_025201925.1 Gopherus flavomarginatus
CTTGAGTAACTTAGTATCGTCTGCAGACTTTGCCATCTCGCTGTTTACTCCTTTTTCCACATCATTTATGAACATATTCAACAGCACTGGTCCCAGTACACATCTTTGGGAGACTACACTATTTACCTCTCTCCTTTGTAAAAACTGGCCATTTATTTCTACCCTTTGTTTCCTATCTTTTAACTAGTTACTGATCCATGAGAGGACCTTCCCTCTTATCCCATGATTCCGTACTTTGCTTATGAGCTTTTGATGAGGGACCTTGTCAAAGGCTTTCTGAAAGTGCAAGTCACTATATCTACTGGATCACCTTGATCCACATGTTTGGTGACCCTCTCAAAGAATTCGAATAGACTGGTGAGGCATGATTTCACTTTACAAAAGCTGTGTTGACTCTTCCCCAACATATTGTGTCTTTATATGTGTCCTATAATTCTGTTCTTGACTATAGTTTCACCCAATTTGCCTGGTACTGAAATTTGGCTTACTGACCTGTGACTGCCCTCGGAGACTTTTTTTAAAAAGAAGCATCACATTAGCTATCCTCCAGTCATCTGATACAGAGGCCGATTTAGGTGATTGGTTACATTCCACAGTTATGTATACAATTTCCTATTTAAGTTCCTTCAGAACTCTTGGGTAAATGCCTTCTGGTCCTTGTGATTTATTACTATTTAATTAATCAACTACTTCCAAAAGCTCCTTTATTGACATTTCAGTCTGGGATGGTCCCTTAGAATTGTCACCTAGAAAGAATGGCTCAGGTGTGGGAGTCTCTCTCACATCCTCCTCAGTGAAGACCAATGTTAAAAGTTCATTTAGCTTCTCTACAATGGCTTTGTCTTCCCTGAGAGCTTCTTTGGAGCCTTAGTCATCCCACGTCCCCACTGATTGTTTGGCAGACTTCCTGCTTCTAATGTATTTACATTTTTTGTTGTTTTTGTGTCTTTTGCTAGTTGCTCTTCAAATTCTTTTTGGGCCTCCCTAATTGTATTTTTACATTTGACTTTCCAGTGTTTATGTCCCTTTCTGTATTCCTTGGTAGGATTAGACTTCTAATTTTTAAAATATGTCTTTTTTTCTGTAACTGCCTCTTTTACTCTGTTTTAGCTATGGTGGCATTTTTTTGGTCCTCTTACTGTTTTTTATATTTGGCGTATACATATAGTTTGAGCTTCTATTATGGTGTTTTTAAAAGTTTCCATGCAGCTTGCAGGCATTTCATTCTTGTTCTTTTTCAGTTCAGGAATTATATTATTTAAGAGATTGACTTTTTTCTAACATTTCATAAGGCTGTATTTCATTTGGATAATTATATGTTGGTATTTATATGCTAACACTGTTTTTTTTTCTCTTCTGGACTCTGAATTGTAATCATTAGGCCACATTATTCCTTCCCTGTGTAGTCCCTGCCTATTTTGAAAGATGAGCAACTAATGGAGTAGTAGGGGCTATGAAAATCAACAGAGGTCATGGATCTGTATAGTTAAACAAGGCGTCTTTCAGATCCTTTGCTTGGGTGCCTAGACGCTCTTCTTGTGAGGCCCTCCTCCAACAATTACAACCCAACTGTCCCCTTAGTGGGATGTGTGCCATTGTGAAGAGTGCAACCCATGGCCATTCTCATTGGCTCAGAATCAAGCATTAATTAATCTCATTTTTTAGGCAGACTTCAGTTCATGCTGGAGAAAGAACATGGCTTTCCTAGCTCTTTTGACTTGGCTTTTCTTTGTCCTTTTTTTTATTTGGCTGCATTGGTCATGCTGTTTTTTTCTATATCTGTGTTACAGGCACCTGTGTGTATGATGAGCCGATGAAGTTACCTTTCTGTTCCTCACAGGATTTTTCTGCAATTTTTAATTCTTCTGCATCACACAGTGGTAGTGGATTGGGGATAGGGATACAAAAATTATTGTTATGCTCCCTCTATACAGCGATATAAGATATTTCAGTAATCTGCATTAGTATATAGTAAATATGTATTTATGGGAGACTCCATGAAATCGTTTACAATTATTTTAAGAAATGGTGCTATAACCTGTTTATTACTTACAAAACTGTTTACTTAAAGAAGCATGAATAACCTTGATGCCAAGCTATCAGTTTTGGAATATTCTGTCAGATGGAGATATTTATCATCTAAAGCATGGACATACTGATTTTTATCACAGTAGAAAGATGCTCTTTGTTTAGGATTAATCTTCAGCTCTCCATTGTGTTCTTGTATGATTATAAGGATAATCTTATTGCCAGTGCACTGTATGATGCTACCTACTCAAATATTTTTGCTGTTCCTCATGCCATAAGCTATCCTGTTATAGGAACAGGAATGTATGTAAGGCTCATCCTAAACAGACTGCACGGTAGATTTAGAATGTGGTGTTTTATCTTTCATTGTTAGCCCTGGAACATTTTTCATACACTTGGCATGTCAGTGTGACAATCTGTAAAAATTAGTCCTCATTTCCCTACTGTATTTAATAGGAGGATAGTTTTAGGCAGGGGAATTAGTCTGAAAAGTCTTACTTATATGCAGAAATAGTGCTTAATCATTACCATGTCCACTGCATAAATTTGAGATCCACAGTTTTCAACAAATTCAGTTTTTTCCTTTTGATATCTACTCTTAACATCAGAACAGCCATATAGGATCAGACCAGTCTAGCTAGTCTCCTTTCTCTGACTGTGGCTAGTATCAGGTATTTCAGAGGAAGAAACTGCAGAGGGTGAATAGATGTTCATGCTGTGTCCTTTTTTAACCTTTTATTATTATCTGTATTTTTATCATGTCTTCTCTAAAGTGAATTTTTCAGTACATTTTCTGACAGTTTTTCCATACCTCTAATCATTCTAGTCCCCTGTTTTAGAAACACCCTCTGTGACAGGTTCCCCACAGTGCAACCTGGAACTGGGGTACTGTTTAGCCCTCTGTCTTACCAGCCTGAGCTCCCTCGCACCCTGATTATTTGACAAGCTACTAACCCCTCCAGATTTTGCACTTACACAAACATTTACAGTCAGGGATACCCCCAGCTGAGTTACATGAATACTTTCACTAGTCACTCATGAATCAACAATAGAGAGGCTTCAGCCAAGGCCCCCCAGGTCCCCAGCCTAGGACCCCAGAGCTGTACCGTCTTGCCCTGGTCAGAAGCCTGACCAGTGTAAGTTATTACCTAGTCTGCCTCTCCCTTGATGTGGCGAGGACAATGTACCAGCCCTTGTTCCTGAGCAGATTTCCCTTTGCATTTCAAACACACTGTTTTAAGTGAAAAATATAAATCAAGCAGCGTCTAAACTTTCCTCCCACATGCTGGGATTCCTTCTTTCTCACTTGGACCACCTCCCCAGTCCAAGTCTTTTGTTTTTCAGACATCTTTATAGATGTTGAGTTGTAGTGGGAGTGAGGCCAACTGATGATGTTACATCCCCCTTTTATAGCTTCTTCCATGAGGAGGGGACTTCATTGTTATAAGCTAAGTCCCCAGCACAGTTAGTGGAAAAGTACAGGTACCAGATGGAGTCTTGTGTCACAGGACTGGTCACATACCCTTGCATGCTTCGATGAGTCATAGCAGGGGCCATTACCCATATACTGGCTAGAACGTACACAGGAAAAACCATCAGGTGGAGATAAGCTTCAGTTGACTTAATACAGTTCATCAGCCCTAAACCCCATGATGTGTTGGCACTTGTGCACGTTCCCTGTATTGTACTCTGAGGAGAAGGCAGGTTTGAGAGGAATACGGAGATGCAGAACCACCTGCTTGAGAAGCTGAACAGGGCTTTTATTACAATCAGACTGAAGCAGTCACTGCAACTCTTGATGCATGCTTAACTCTCCTGAGCAGGGCTCTTGTTTTTTAAGATAGCTCTTCCAAACTTAATTTGCCCTACATTGCCTTGAGCCATCTTTGCATTGGGTTTCTCTAACTTTCCAACAGTTCAGGTGATACAGGGAAAAGTTCCCCAGTCATGTTGAATGTCCCAGTCATATCCTCAAACTGTTATTAACCCTGAATCCTTCTCTCTCTCTTCCCCACCCCCTTCCTTCCTTGCTGAACTTTTTCTGCTTCCTTCTTTCTTAAGCCTGAACCTCATCTCCAGATGTGAAATTCTAGGGAAATGGCCTAATCTCTGGCAAAATGTTTAACCATACAGTTAGTTCATCAGCTGGAAGTAATCCAGGAGGATGGATTTGCTTGGGCTCCAACTTCACATGTGGGTTTTCCTTAACTACAGTAGATCAGGAATACACTTATTAACTGGTTAATTCAGGCTTTTGTTTTTAAACTGACATTTTGCTGAGTTCCTCTTCACCAGGAGAAATCTAAACAGCGAGTAAGTGGCATTGCTGCCAGGTGGCAAGATCAACAGCTACTGTAGCTGAGCTTCATGGGCTATTTCTAGTGTGAACTGCAATGTTAAAGTACAGATTTGTGGTAACTACTGCCCTGAAGTGTAGGGAATAATGTACTAGACCATCAGTGATAATATGACTGGTGTGGTTTGTTTTTAAGGGAGAGCTATGTAAAGCTTAAATATATATGAATCTGATTAGACAGTCTAAAAAAGTCACATGACTGGAGTAAAGAAAAGTTTTTTTACATCATTTTAGAGCAGGTCTATAGCATAGGTGTTTAATATTGTAGAGGCCTGTTAGTGTGCTTGGAAGACATTTCAATGTTATCATGAAGTGTTTCTGTGTAAAATGTCTTAGGCCTGCAGTAACTTTGTGAGAAATTTTATATCCTAGAGCCTCTGCAAGTATAACGAAAACATTTTAATTAACGTCTGCAGTTTGTGCTATCAGTCATGTTTGTCATGAAGGACATGGCACTTAGGGCCTTTCACTCATCTGTTATGAGAGAGGGAGAAAGCTTTAAGAATGGCTATCTTTGTATTTATCAAACACAAAGATAAAACAAACTGTCTTTAAATATATGCAGATTGATCACACAATACATTATTTTAGTCTTCTGCAAAAAAAATGTTAGGCTTGTTTTTAAAGATTTTGCACAGGAGAGAAAACCCCATGTAATTAGACTATAGTGACCGGACAGCAAATGTGAAAAATTGGGACGAGGATGGGGGGTAATAGGAGCCTATATAAGAAAAAGACCCAAAAATTGGGACTGTCCGTATAAAATTGGGACATCTGGTCACCCTATAGCTAACCAATATCATTAATGATAAATATCAAGAAGCTGATTGAGTCCAGTATTACCACATGCATCTGATAGCAAAATTCTGTGAGTTTTTTACATGAACTACGTAGATTTCCTTATCAAATGTGGAGATATAATGTTGCAATTCAGATTAAGATTATTTTCAGCAATATTTTCACTATTTGGACCTCATTGTAATGTTACTATTAAAGACAAGAGCCAAGTGCATTATTTAAAAATATTAATACACTATGCCTTTATATGGAGCTTTCATACTGAACTTTGAGTTTTTGGGAGAGTGGTGTTAAGACCTTCTGGATTCCCTTCACAGTTCTCCTATTCTTCTCTCACTCCTTCTACTTTGGATTTCTTAAAACACTTCTTACATTTAATGCCATTATCTCAGTCATTGTTCTATACAGTGCATCACGGGCAGTGAGGTTTATTCTAGCTCAGGGGTGGGCAGACTACGGCCCACGGGCCACATCTGGCCTGTGGGACCATCCTGCCCAGCCCCCAAGCTCCTGTCACGGGAGGCTATCCCCTGGCTCCTCCCCCGCAGCCTCAGCTCGCCTTGCCACCAGCGCAGTGCTCTGGGCGGCGGGGCTGTGAGCTCCTGGGGAAGTACAGCTGCAGAGCCTGGCCTGACCCAGTGCTCTGAGCTGCATGGTGGTGGTAGTGGTGTTGGCCCAGCTCCAGCCAGGTGGCATGGCTGGAGCGCCAGCCACCGGTGCTCCAGGCAACGCAGTAAGGGGGCAGGGAGCAGGGGGGGTTGGATAGAGGGCAGGGAAGTTTGGGGTGGTAGTCAGGGGTCGGGGCGGTCTGGGGGGAAACAGGGTTGAATGGGAGCAGGGGTCCTGGGGGAGACCGTCAGGAAGGGGGGTGGGTTGGATGAGGCGGCAGGGGGCAGTCAGGGGACAGGGAGAAGGGGTGGTTCGATGGGGTGGGGGGGCTTTCAGAGAAGCGGGGGGTGTTGGGGCAGGAGTCCCGGGGGGGGGGGCAGATAGGAGGTGGGGGCCGGGCCGGGCCACGACCCCTTCCCCTAACCACCCCTCCATACGATTTACGAAACCCAATGTGGCCCTCAGGCCAGAAAGTTTGCCCGCCTCTGTTCTAGCTTATTTTTTTTAATTGAAGTAGCTAATCTGGAGAGGTCGTTTTGAGCCTGATACAATGATTCTAATGAAAAATTTAAGGTGAGTCTTGGCTTCAGTTGAAGCCATGTTGAAAGGATGATGATACTCTAAAACAAACAGCTCTTTCCCTTTTTAAATTAAAATTACTTGTTGGGCACAGGCTGTCCTTTGGCACAATGTTTTATAGCTGACCATTAGCTCATAACTCACTTCTAATACTGGATACTTTCTAGTGTTTTTTTAAAACAATAGAAGTATCAAATTCAAAGTTGAGAAGTACTATCTTCAGTGCTATTTTAATGAGGAAAATTTAGGAAAGGGCCACTGATCTAGTGCAAAATGGGGCTGTGCAGTTCAAAAGCAATTTAGGAACCTGTAGTACAGTAGAATCGCAGAGTAATGAATTGAGCAGTCAATCACAAGCCTCATTTGGAACTGGAAGTATGCAATCAGGCAGCAGCAGAGACCAAAAAAAAAGCAGATATGGTACAGTACTGTGTTAAATGTAAACTACTAAAAAAATAAAGGGAAATGTAAAAAAGGATTTGACCAGGTAAGGAAACTGTGCTTCTTTCATTTAAACTAGGGCCTGGTCTACAGTACGCGGTTATTTCGGAATTAGCCTAGTTAATTTGAAATAAAACTGATTCCGTCCACATGACCAAACTGTTTTTTTCAATTTAAAGAGCCCTTTAATCTGATTTCTGACCTCCACCTCAGCAAGTGGAGAAGTAGTGCACCATACTGCACCGTCTGCTGAAAGCAGTATGGCGTCTGCACGCCAAAAAGGCGCAAAACCATTGTCTGCCATAGCTTTCTTGGAAGGAGGAGCGACTGACGACACACACCCAGAAACACCCGCGAGAATACTTTTGCCTCACCATGCACTGGGAGCTTAACCCAGAATTCCAGTGGGCGGCGGGAACTGTGAATAGCTATCCACAGTGCACCGCTCCAACATTCGATGCTAGCGTCGGTACTGTGGATGCACTCCACCGAATTCACACACTTTAGTGGGGACACACAAGACCAAATGTATAAAATCACTTCCGAAAATTTGAGTAGAATAATTTCAAAACACTTTTGTGCTGTAGACATACCCTAAGATGGTTAAAAGCGGCATTTTTCTTCTGCATAGTAAAGTTTTAAAGCTGTATTAAGTCAGTGTTCAGCTGTAAACTTTTGAAAGAACAACCATAATGTTTTGTTCAGAGTTACGAACATTTCAGAGTTAAGACCAGCCTCCATTCCCGAGGTGTTTGTAACTCTGAGGTTCTACTGTATTTGCTTTTTAAAAGTGTTCAACATTAGAAAAAAGAATACATATAATCAAACATTTTCTTGCAATTCTAGTGATATCTTTTTTATTATGAATGCACTATGAACAAACATTTTATAATGGGAGGGTATATTGAAGGATATAACAGGATTTTTTTTAAATAAAACTTTTAAATTTGATGTTTCTCCATTTTATAATTGCATGAAGACACCTATTCAAATATTTTAGGCTGTTTAAATTATTTGTCATTTAATGTTGTAAAGTGGGGAATAGTTCTGTGTTTTAACACCCTTGGAACATTGTTGAACAATTAGCTCAGAGGAGTCAAGAAACCTGGGTTCTCTTTTAAACTTTGCTGACTCATTCTGTAACCCGGGCTAATCCCTTAATCTTTCTGTTCTTTGTTTTCCTGGTCTGTAAAGTGGATATATTTAACTCTGTAAAATGCTCAGAGATAGTCAAGTGAAAAGTGCTTTTTTCATGCCAGGTCTTGTCATGTGAAAGCTGAGAAAAGAAATAATTCAAAACAGCCAATTAAAAGCTAATCACCACGGTTAATGAATAGGATCATGCAATATTTTTGTTGCTGCTGTACAGCCAGAGATTGAGTCAGAGGAAGCAAAAGTTAATGAAGAATTTCAGAAACTGAGCTCTGTCCATATTGCTGGTGATGCTAGTATACAGAGGTGAATGCAGCATAGCCATACTTCTTTTAACTGTCTAAGGAAAGCAATAGATGTTTGCTAAAAGATAGATGACAAAACTAGAAAGGAAGTAAAGTTACAAGATTCTAAATGGGCATTAAAAAATGAAGAGTGAATTGGGCTGGTTTGCAGCAGCTCAGTGAACCAGTACATTTCCCTTAGTCTAAACTTTCTTGGAACCTAAGCATTCATTTAAAAAATAAATTAAGGGGGTGGGGGGTTAAAGTCTCTGTAGACTTTGTGGTTGCAGAGATTAACCTTTGAAATATGAACCATATGTAAGCCAATTCTGATAAATTGGCCTGAGTCTACGGATTTTCTGAAACAATAGTTCTGTAAAATGTGAAACTTCATCTTATTGGAGGTAATAATTAACATAGTTTGATTAAAATTCTCAGGAAAGAACGCTTTATTGTGAAGGTCTTCATAATCTGAGTGGCATCTCATTGAGACATCATAATTATTTGTATTGTTGTAGTGCCCAGGATCCCCAGTCATGGACCAGGACCACATTTTGCTAGGCACTGTACACACAATCTCTGCCTGCTCCAAAATGTTTACAAACTAAGTGGTTGGAGCATGACTTGAGAGAGCATCCTCGTTTATTTTCTAGTTTAAGCCTTGTCTAAAAGCTATGAAGAATAATATAACTTTTTAAAACTATAAATACCAGTCTCTGTGTCTTATAACAAAATTGTGTGTACATTAATATCATAATCTGTTTTAGGGACATTGGGCTACTAACAATTTAATCTAGAAGATAAAACTTTTAATGAAGTACTGTCCAGTTGTCGTGTTTATCCATGATGCTTATCCCATCATGGAATAAATACAATATAAGCTAGCTGTAATTTGTGTTTAAATACTATCTTTCAATAATAGCTTCATAGTCGTGTTGGTGCTCTGCATGTGTCTGTGCTGCAGAGCTTTGAGAACCAGCTAAAAAGCAGCAAAAGTCCTCTCGTGTGTCTTTGTTTGGGTCCAAGTTTATTAAAGGGCCAGGGGACTCAAATACCACAATTCATTAATTTTTGTAGTTACTTTTTAAGCTCCTAACACCCCTATGAGGTGGTTAAGTGTTATCTTCTTTATACAGATAACATGCAACAAACCTCGATGCCAAATCTGCCCACATATCTACACCAGCGACACCATCACAGGACCTAACCAGATCAGCCACACCATCACCGGTTCATTCACCTGCACGTCCACCAATGTAATATACGCCATCATATGCCAGCAATGCCCCTCTGCTATGTACATCGGCCAAACTGGACAGTCACTCCAGAAAAGGATAAACGGACACAAATCAGATATTAGGAATGGCAATATACAAAAACCTGTAGGAGAACACTTCAACCTCCCTGGCCACACTATAACAGACCTTAAGGTGGCCATCCTACAGCAAAAAAACTTCAGAACCAGACTTCAAAGAGAAACTGCTGAGCTTCAGTTCATCTGCAAATTTGACACCATCAGCTCAGGATTAAACAAAGACTGTGAATGGCTTGGCAATTACAAAACCAGTTTCTCCTCCCTTGGTTTTCACACCTCAACTACTAGAACAGGGCCTCATCCTCCCTGATTGAACTACCTCATTATCTCTAGCTTACCTGCATATATGTACCTGCCTGTGGAAATTTCCACTACATGCATCTGACGAAGTAGGTATTCACCCACGAAAGCTCATGCTCCAAAACGTCTGTTAGTCTATAAGGTGCCACAGGATTCTTTGCTGCTTTTACAGATCCAGGCTAACACGGCTACCCCTCTGATACTTGACACCATGCAAGGCACTGCATTTAGCCGTATGGAGTGGAAATCATCAACCTCATGAAGAAACTTGCACAAATACAGACAGATATCTTTCTTTCCAAATGCAAACGGATGGACATCATACCAAATGGACTAAAGGTAAAAAATCCACTGCTACCTATATACTACACAGACCACAGTGAGAGATTATGCCATACTCTATCAAAGAAACTGAGGAACCACCTGATCAGCATCCTATACAGCAAACAGGAAAACATCAAGAAATAGCTCTCCAACCTGGAGACTCTCATTAATAACCAAACTTCCATACAAACGGACTTCACTAAAATAAGACAGGAGATCTACATTACTCACTTCACCTCTCTACAAAGGAAAAAGGACTGTAAGCTGTCTAAACTCCTACCTGCCTCATGAGGCCACAACCGTGGTACCCCCAACCCACCCAGCAGTATCGTCAATCTATCCAACTACACACTCAGGACAGACTTTTCTTCTGGGCTATCTCGGGGACTCTCTTTCTGCCCTGCCACCCCCACCAACATGATACAGTTCTGCGGCGATCTGGAAGCCTACTTTCACCGTCTCCGACTCAAAGAATACTTTCAGGACAACACTGAACAGCGCACTGATACACAGGTACCCTCCCACCAACAGCACAAGAAGAACAACTCCACATGGACTCCTCCTGAGGGTCGAAATGACAGTCTGGACCTCTGCATTGAATGCTTCTGCCGACGTGCACAGGGAGAAATTGTGGAAAAACAACATCGCTTGCCTCATAACCTAAGTCGTGCAGAACGCAATGCCATCCACAGACTCAGAAACCACCCAGACATTATCATCAAAGAGGCTGATAAAGGAGGTGCTGTTGTCATCATGAACAGGTCTGACTACCAAAAGGAGGCTGCCAGACAACTCTCCAACACCAAATTCTACAGGCCACTTCCCTCAGATCCCACTGAGGAATACACTAAGAAACTGCAACATCTATTCAGGACGCTCCCTACACTAACACCGGAACAAATCAACATACCCTTAGAGCCCCGACCAGGGTTATTCTATCTACTACCCAAGATCCACAAACCCGGAAATCCTGGATGCCCCATCATCTCGGGCATTGGCACTCTCACTGAAGGACTGTCTGAATATGTGGACTCTCTACTCAGACCCTATGCCACCAGCACTCCCAGCTATTTCCGTGACACCACTGATTTCCTGAGGAAACTACAATGCATTGGTGACCTTCCAGAAAACACCATCCTAGCCACCATGGGTGTAGAGGCTCTCTACACGAACATCCCACACACAGATGGAATACAAGCTGTCAGGAACAGTATCCCTGATGATGCCACAGCACAACTGGCTTCTGAGCTCTGTGCCTTTATCCTCACACACAACTATTTCAAATTTGATGACAATATATATCTCCAGATCAGTGGCACCGCTATGGGCACCCGCATGGCCCCACAATATGCCAATATTTTTATGGCCGACCTGGAACAACGCTTCCTCAGCTCTCGTCCACTCACACCCCTTCTCTACCTTCGCATCTTCATCATCTGGACCCATGGGAAGGAGACTCTGGAAAAATTCCACCATGATTTCAACAGCTTCCACCCCACCATCAACCTCAGCCTGGACCAATCTACATGGGAGGTCCACTTCCTAGACACCACGGTGCAAGTAAGTGATGGTCACATTACCACCACCCTATACCGAAAACCTACCGACGGCTAAGCCTACCTTCATGCCTCCAGCTTCCATCCTGGGCACATCACACGATCCATTGTCTACATCCAAGCACTGAGATACAACCGCATCTGCTCTAACCCCTCAGACAGAGACCAACACCTACAAAATCTCCACTAAGCATTCTCAGAACTACAATACCCGCACGAGGAAATAAGGAAACAGATCAACAGAGCCAGACGTGTACCCAGAAGCCTCCTACTGCAAAACAAACCCAAGAAAGAAACCAACAGGACTCCACTGGCCATCACATACAGTCCCCAGCTAAAACCTCACCAACGCATCATCAGGGATCTACAAGCCATCCTGGACAGTGATCCCACACTTTCACAGGCCTTGGGTGGCAGGCCAGTCCTCGCCCACAGGCAACCTGCCAACCTGAAACATATTCTCACCAGTAACTGCACACTGCACCGTAGTAACTCTCGTTCAGGAACCAATCCATGCAACAAACCTCGATGCCAACTCTGCCCACATATCTACACCAGCGACACCATCACAGGACCTAACCAGATCAGCACCACCATCACCGGTTCATTCACCTGCACGTCCACCAATGTAATATACGCCATCATATGCCAGCAATGCCCCTCTGCTATGTACATTGGCCAAACTGGACAGTCGCTCCAGAAAAGGATAAACGGACACAAATCAGATATTAGGAATGGCAATATACAAAAACCTGTAGGAGAACACTTCAACCTCCCTGGCCACGCTATAGCAGACCTTAAGGTGGCCATCCTACAGCAAAAAAACTTCAGGACCAGACTTCAAAGAGAAACTGCTGAGCTTCAGTTCATCTGCAAATTTGACACCATCAGCTCAGGATTAAACAAAGACTGTGAATGGCTTGCCAATTACAGAACCAGTTTCTCCTCCCTTGGTTTTCACACCTCAACTGCTAGAACAGGGCCTCCTCCTCCCTGATTGAACTACCTCACTATCTCTAGCTTGCCTGCATATATATACCTGCCCCTGGATATTTCCACCACATGCATCTGACGAAGTGGGTATTCACCCACAAAAGCTCATGCTCCAAAACATCTGTTAGTCTATAAGGTGCCACAGGATTCTTTGCTGTTTATACAGATAGTTCTTCTCAACCTCAAAGAAGTTACCCAAATAGTCATATGGCAAATTAATGACAAGAATGGAACTAATAACGTTGAATTTCCAGTCTAATGTTCTAATCTCTAAATTACATCCCTTCTCTAAAATAAAACAGTAGCAGTTCAGTGCATGTACTCTCTCCTTTTGACTAGTCAGCTGCTTCTCTTGCTCAGTGTTCACCTGACCAATTTATACCTTCACTGTGGTCTCTCACTACCACAACAGTGTCCCCAGGACTCATTCTCCCCTACTAATTCCTGTGAAGAATACGTATGAGATGTCAGCAAATTCTCCTGTTTTACTTTCTTACTCTACTTTACTATTTTAAGCGTAAAATCAGGAGGTCTAATTCTCAGATTTACTTGATATCATCTGTATTAGTTTCAATATTTCAGTAACACACTGTTGTCAGTATATTTTAACATGCTAACCATAGTTTTTTGTAAATAAAGATGTATCTACATAAAATGTTTAATAGTAGTTGTAAACCACATTTTTGAATATACTGTTACTTTCAACCTACTGAGTTGAACCAATGGATCATGGAGATGTAGGAGTGTGAAGCATATTCTCTTAGCTTTCTGACTGCTCCAGTAGGGCAGCTGGGATTCTGACTGTTGACTGTTTCTTGTTTGCTTTCCTATCTTTTGCCTCTGAGTTGCATGGTGTGAAAGAAGAGAAAGCGTAGTTGAACTCTTGCTGCCATGTGCAACTGAGTTCTTCATCTGAGTGTCTGATAGTTTCCCGAAAACACTAAGAATCACCAGTATAAAACATTTAAAAGCAGATGAAGCAACATGGTTTCTCAGTCTATTCATGACATGTTCAAAAGTGTAATAAGACATGCTTTGGACAATTTTGTGTGAGAGTTTGTCATATTTTCTTGGTGCTTCATGTATAACATTTCTGATATATGACAAGTTTACAGCTGAGAAAAATCAAATTTATTAGGAATACTATGTGCCTTACTGTCATTGACTCTTCAGTATAATGTGGTATTTTAAATTATATTCCAAAGCAAGACAAGGCATTGCAGAGAAGCTAAGTGAATTCTTTGCATTGATATTCACTGCAGAGGATGTGAAAGGGATTCCCACACTTCAGCCATTCTTTCTAGGTGAAAAATCTGAGGAACTGCCCTGGACTGAGGTATCAACAGAGGACCAGGACAAGGAGAAGATGGTATTCACCCAAGAGTTCTGAAGGAACTCAAATATGAAATTGCCTACATAACTGTGGTATTAACCTATTGCATAAATCAGTCTCTGTACCAGATGACTGGTGGATAGCTGATGTGACACTGGTTTCTGAAAAAGGCACCAGAGGCGATTCTGGGAATTACAAGTGTTAAGCCTAACTTAAGTACCAGGCAAATTGGTTGAAACTATAGTCAAAAACAAAATTATCAGACACATAGTTGAAAACGGTATGTTGGGGAAGAGTAAACACGGCTTTTGTAAAGGGAAATCATGCCTCACCATTCTATTAGAATTTTTTGAGAGGGTCAACAAACATGAAATTCAGGAACCTGAATTTGTGGATTATTGATACAAAAGACAATAAATTGCTCCATTGACTAGTACTCAAAGGCAATAGAAGATGATAAATTCCATTAAAATTCTGGAGAAGAAAACCAAACCATCTTGAATAATGGCCTTTTTCAGTGTTTGGTGATTATTTAAAAAAAAAATTAAAGCAGGAAGGAGAAGTTAATTAGTACATGTATAAACATAACTTTACATATGGTCTTCACAAAAGTTTTTCATTTAGGATACTTGTTTTACTAATAATGGTAAACAGACTATGGCTGTTTGTATATGTCTTTGGAGGAATTACCAGTATATCTGGCATATTGAATTAACTGAAGGTAGTTTCTGTCAAAGTATCATAACCTAAGAAGTGGGACATTAAAGTATTCTATGCTGATAGATGAGTTACATTCAGATAGGAATATTCTATGTTAGAACTATAATGAAATATTTTCAAATTAAAATCACTGTTCTTTTTTTTAATCCTTATTGATGTGTGTATATATATAGGCATGATTTGTAAGACTTAAATGTTGTGATAAATATATTGAAAAATATCATCAAGTTATATAACATTTCTATTATGGACACACTTGAAAGATGACACGATCATGTTTAAATTGACAAGACTATTGAAATAAAACATGGAAAATATATCTTGGCATAAGAGACAGAAAGCCTATGTAGCTGTGAATAGGGGAAACACTTGGTATACCTTTTGCAGCTTCCCCACTTTTTCTAAACATCTGTGCCTTGACATCAGGGAGACCTGCAGCATTAAAAGTATCATGCGAATCATACTGACATTAGCTACCTATGTTAGCAATATCACCAACTCTTGCTCAGAAAGGCTGAGGGTCTTGTGGACCAAACTCCATTAGTCTGTGATGGTTGAATTGATCAACTTTAACTGCCTTTACAACTTTTTCCTTTCCTGTTTATACACTTCTTGTCTTATATTGCTTTCTTCCTGCCCCTCAACTCTGCAAACAATGATAGTCTCAACTGCCTGCTTTGCCCACAAGTGTCTTAACATTTTGTTCCATGCCATTCCTTACACATGGACTATCATTGTGAACTTATCTGTAAGGCTGCTAACCTCTTCTCCTTTGAATCCTTTCCCAAGACTCAACTCTGCCATAATGCCTACAAAAAATCTGGCAAAAAAAGATGGTGGGACATTGTGGGGGGGACAAGTTAGCCACCATATGAACCAGTGTGGGAATCTGATATTGAACCTTAGAGCTATCATTGCTACACATGAACACTGCAACAGTGCAGTGGACTTCACCACCACATGCCTTGCTCCATTATTGTGCTCCTGCATTCTTGTGGTATGATGCTGCAATGATTGTGTTCAACTTTCAGCTCACCCAAGGCATTCCACTTAGTGCTGTGGGGGAAGAGGCTAGTGCTAAAGTCGGTACTATCAATCAATGAAGTTTCCTTCTCCAGACTGTGGTGCTATACAAACTGGTGCCAAAGTGAGCAGATCCCTTTATTTGAGGCATCGAGACCTGAATGGAACTTTTCTGGTCCTGATAACTTTTGTGAGAAGTGAAGTAATTCGGGGTCGCTGGCAGGTAACAGGGTCCTGTTGCATAGTGATCTCTCCTAACTCACAAAGAATATATTCAGCCAGTTCTGTTGCATCAGCAGTGTTTGGAGAGAGTGGCTGACATGGGTGGAAGTCATTTTTGGAGTCCTTGAGTCTTACTGGGGAGGCTGCAGCGGGAAGGTGTAGTGGTAGCCTCCTTTGTTGCTGGCTGTTTGGTGGAGGCAGTGGATTTTCTTGTATGGCCGTCAGAGATTGGTGAGATGGTCATTCACACCAATCAGTACGTGAAAAGACCTATGGAGACACTGACTCTAGATAGTGGCACCTCTCCTTGCTGTAGATAATGGATGTGCCGTTAGTATGTTGCTCAAACACTTTACTGGTTATAGAATTGGTACTGTTGCTATATAAGGCACAAACTGAGATTAAACTTGTGAGGAACATAAAGGGCAACAAGAAAACATTTTACAAATACATTAGAAGTAAGAAGAAGATGAAGAACGGGGTAGATCCGTTACTCAGTGAGGAGGGAAAGATGATAACATAAAATGCAGTAATGGCCGAAGTGTTAAATGCCTTTTTTTGTTTGTTTTCACCAAAAAGATCACCAATCATTGGATTAGTAACATAGTGAATGTCACTGTATATGGCCTAGTGTCTGAGGCTAAAATAGGGAAAGAGCAAATTAAGAATTACTTCCATGTCTATGCTACCACTTATGTCGGCAAAATTTATGTTATTCGGGGGTATGAAAAAATACCCCGAGTGACATAGGTTTCTCTGGCATAAATGTTAGTGTGCACAGCTCTGTGTTGGCGGGAGAGCTTCTCCTGCTGACATAGCTACTGCTGCTTGTTGGGGGTGGTTTAATTATGTCAACAGGAGAGGCCTCTCCCATTGGCATGGAAGATCTTAAAGCAGTGCAGCTGCATCGATACAGCTGTGCCCCTGTAAGGTCTCTAGTGTAGACATAGCCGTAGACAAGTTAGATGTCTTCAAGTTGGCAGGACCTGATGAAATACATCCTGAAATACTTAAGGAACTGAGATGAAGAAATCTCTGATCCATTAGTGGTTATCTCTGAGAACTTGTGGAGGATGGAAGAGATCCCAGAGGACTGGAAAAGGACAAATATAGTACCTATCTATAGAAGGGGGAATAAGGACAACCCAGGGAATTATAGACCAGTCAGCTTAACATCAGTCCCCAGAAAGATAATGGAGCCAAATAATCAAGCAATCCATTTGTAAGCGATTAGAAGATAATAAAGTGATAAGTAACAGTCAGCATGGATTGGTCAAGAACAAATCAGGTGAAACCAACGTAATATCCTTCTTTTGAAAGGGTAACAAGCTTTGTGGATGTTGGGAGGAGTAGTAAATGTGATATATCTTGACTTTAGTAAGGCTTTTGATACTATCTCACACGACCTCATAAACAAACTAGGGAAATACAGCCTAGACGCATCTACTAAGGTGGATGCAGAACTGGTTGGAAAACTGTACATAGAGAGTAGTAATCAATGGTTCACAATCATGCTGGCAGGGCATATATAGTGGGGTGCTGCAGGGATCTGTCCTGGGTCCAGTTCTACTCAGTATTTTTATAAATGATTTGAATAATGGCATAAAGAGTTTACTTGTAAAATTTGTGTCGCATACCAAGCTGGGAGGGGTTTTGCACGAGCTTTGGGGAACAGGATTAGTAATCAAAATTATCAAGAAAGACAAATGCGAAGTATTACACTTAGGAAGGAATAATCAGTTGCACAAACACAAAATGGAAAATTACTGCAATAGTCCTTTTAAGGCAGTCAAGGATTTTGGGATGCTAGTGGATCACAAACTGAATAGGAGTCAACAATGTAATACTGTTGCAAAGAAAGTGAATATTATTCTGGGATATATTAGCAGGAGCGTTGTAAACAACACATGACTAGTAATTCTTTTGCTTTACTCAGTACTGAAAAGGCTTCAGCTGGAGTATTGTGTCCAGTTCTGGGCATCATACTTCAGGAAAGATGTGGGCAAATTGGAGAAAATCCAGAGAAGAGCAACAAAAATTATTAAAGGTCTAGAAAACATCACGTTGGAGGAAAGGTTGGAAAAAATTGGATTTGTTTAGCCTGGAGAAGAGAAGGGTGATCAGGGACATAACTCTCTTCAAGTATGTAAAAGGTTATTATAAAGAGAATGGTGATGAATTGTTCTCCTTAACCACTGAGGACAGGACAAGAAGTAATGAGCTTAAATTGCAGCAAGGGGGATTTATGTTAAACATTAGGAAAAGCTTCCTAACCTTCGTGGTAGTTAAGCACTGGAACAAATTACCGAGGGAGGCTGTGGAATCTCGATCATTAGAGGTTTTTAAGAACAGGTTAGACAAAAACCTATCAGGGATGGTCTAGATAATACTGAATCCTGCCTTGGTGCAGGGGGATGACCTGGATGACCTCTTCCAGTCCCACATTTCTGATTATATGAATTTGATTTAATACAATAGGTGTTGGAAATAGGAAAGTCTCCCTAATTTATGATGCTGTACAAACTCTTCAATAGCCCATTTGGGTGAAGATACAAATACATCTAGTACATTAACACATAATAGTGTAGTACAGAAGAGCAAAAGTGTATCTCACATGAACCCAGGCTGTGCTATACCAAAGTACATGAAAGGTGTCCTCTTTTGCAGTTATTTTTACCTAACATTAATATGTGAAAACCACATACCCCCATTTTGGGACTTAGCCAGTTGTGCAGATTTATTTAGAGAGAGAAAAATCCTTTTCCTTTCTTTCCTCTGCTGGTGATGTGTTTATCCTGAATTTTTTGTAATAATTACTGTAATGTACATTGTGAGAGGAAAATTGAAAAGATAGCTATTATCATAAATCCTAATAGTTTTTTGTTGCTAGCGAGACTAAAGGTCAACAATAACGTTACTATAGTAGCTACAAACTTTAAATTTTGTACTGTAATTACCATGGTCATTTTAGGTTTGTGGAAACAAATTGCAAAGTTACACCCTAACAATATTGGATATATCATATTGTAAAACATGACTGTCTTTTCTCATCTGAGCCTTTACTTATTTCACGTATTTTTGATCTTACTCATTAATGCAATGTTATTGAAAAATGCTGTATGCTTGATAAGATCCAACCTTTACATTATTGTAGTAGAAGAGAAGCTGTTCTTTACCATTACATACCAGAATGCCTAATGTGGTGACAAAAGGTGAATTGAAAAGATAAAATGAAAACTATTTGAATCTGAACGTAATGCCCCCATGAACTAGATTTTGTGTGTGTGTAGGGGGGCATTTATCACAGAATTCAGTTTTCTTTATTTTTTACCTTTTAAAGTCCCATGCTGCTTTTGGTTTTCTGAAGATTAGACGCCACTATTCTGTGATGTCACTGACACTGTTGGTTGCAAAGATTCTTCTGTTATCTGAAAGTAATGCAGTTGGGACTACCTTCTGAACCAGGAATTGCTACAGCATTTTAAAAAGGGGTTGAAAACCATTTTTTAAAAAGCAAAGCAATTTCTGTGCTTAGGACTGCCATCCCTATCCCACAGAGTATGGTTAGTAGGGGTCAGACAAAACAAAATCTATGACATTACCCTCCACAATATCTGCATGACTAATAAGGAAGAAACCAAGAAAGGGCAAACTTAGGCTGAGCATCAGAAAAATCTTAATAGAGGTACTTATCCTTGGAATAGCTTTCATAGGGAGCTATTGGAACCATGCAGCCTGAACTTGCAAACTTAGACTGGCCAAAACAATAACATATTGAAGGGAACAGTCCGACAGAGACAGAGAGATAGGGTGGATGACTTAATCCATTGGCGGTCCATGGAGCTACATCTGTCCCTTTGAATTCCTTTTGAATCGTGTGTCCATTTTCAAGCCATGACACTTCTTACTATTGTAGTTTAGACTAGGAATCTCTCAATGTTTCCAGAGGCTTTTTGACATGCTACAGAAAAAGAGCACCTTCTGAACCTTGGGTAACAGCTTAATGATAAATGTGTCTTTTGTGTAAATTGAACTGTGATCAGAATTGCAGGTGGCACCAAAATTAGAGGGGTAGCAAGTACATGAGACACAATAAAATTATTAGGTCCCCTGGATGATTAGCAGAGTGGTTGCCACTGGCAGCGGAAGGACATTCGGCCCCTTTGATGTGAAAGAAGGCCTATGGAGAGGAACTAAACAGAACAGACACAAAGTGAGGTTTTTTACCTACGAAAGTTTATGCCCAAATAAATCTGTTAGTCTTTAAGGTGCCACCAGACTCCTTGTTGTTTTTGTGGATACAGACTAACTTGGCTACTCCCTGATATTGACAAAATGGGGTATCTAACCACAAGCCATACCAGTCATATTAAAGTACATTTTTCATTGTGTCCTAATGCTACTTTTTCATGTAACCAGGCACTAGAGTTGCCACACAGAACGGCTGAATTTGGGTCAGGGAGGTTGAAAAGGAGTGATACATGAGCACCTCAGTATTTAGACTCATTAGCTCAGTCTTTTCTATGAATAACTTCTTTGGTTCTGTCCTACCACATTTTCATACTCTCACCCAGATATTGAGAATTTAGCTCACAACTGATTTTTAGCTTCCACATTACTTTTAAGATGATGGGAATTGTTGATGCAATGACTATAATCCACTATTGGGAATGTAAGTACAGGAGTAAAATAAGTGGTGTGTAATGGTTTCTACCAATCTTAAATTTACGTGTGTTTGTATATGAAATAATACATAACGTGCAAATGTATACAAAGATTTGTTTTAATAATACTACAGTTTGTTGTAAAAGTTATCTTTCTTTTCAGTCTCTTGCTGAACAGGCCAAAGCTAGATTGCAGCTGGTTCTTGAAGCGGCTGGTAAGTGGTACTACATAAATATGTAATAGAAAGTAATAATTTTACTGCATTGTTTATAATATCACTAAATTGAAACCTGTGTCCCAGCTGATTTTGACCCCCTCACTTTGGCAAACATTGAATCTTTTCCCCATCCTTCTCCTACTTACATTTCTAATTAGACCAACACAACGTGGCTGTTCTCATTTGTATACCATCGTCGGCAGTGTCTAAATTGTTCTGGGACATGGAAATAAGTGTGTGATATTTATCTGCGGTAGAAGAACTAGCATGTGAATTTCAAATGTTTTTGCTGTCATGGTTCTAGTTTTTGTTTGTTTTATGGGTTGCAGAAAAAGTGTGTGTGGTGGGGGATTCTGTAAAAACCTTCTTTAAAGAGGTACAGATTCTAGGCCTGAACTACATTTCTATGCCCTGTTAAAGGTTCTCGTACTTTCTGCAGTATCACATTGTCACAGGCATGCAAGAAGAAAGATAAGACACAAGGAATGAGGTTTGTTTAAGCCACAGCTTTATTAACTGATCTGTGAGCTATCTGGCAATAACTTGTACAGTGCAATCTGTTGAATGTGGTGGAGGACTGCTTTCATCCCTCCACACCTGGTCCTATTACAGTAACTCCTACAGCCCTTCTCATGTATGAGGGTTAAGGAGCTGAGGAAAAGGGGTTGTTTCCTCACTGTACCAGACATTAGGTGTACCAAGTTCTCCAGCTGCTTTGGAGGATGCCCTCCCCCCCGAAGTCTGCTTCCAGTTCTGGCTTATCAGGGACCTGTACCTCTATTGAATGAGTATCTGTATTGGATACCTGCCATCAGGGGCACCAGCAGTTAGCGTGACTGACTTTGCCCCAGCCCTGCCAGATTCCCAGATTGTTTGCCATTCTGTTAGAAAGGTGTATTATTTCTTCCTTGAATAACTCTGGTGTTGGTTATACAATTTTTGATGGGCAATCACCAACATTTCTGACTCCCATAATTTAGCCACTTGTCAATTTACCCTTCTCATGGTCTTGTCCACCTGTGAAATCCTTGCAGCTCCCCTGCCAGACCCTCTGCTATGGCATCTCATGCCAATTATGGTTACCCTGACTCGACTCCTAAACTTTGTCCTATCCCTTTACTGAATCTCCAGATGGTTTCCCCCTAGCTGCACACTGATCCATTCACGTGGCCCCTCCCTGACCAATGAACATACAAGAGGGCATCCGCTGACCTCAGAATGTGTTCCTCCAACCAACTCAGAGCTGCTGCTAATCCAGCACATAATGGCTCCCAGACCATTGAAAAGGTGCTTATATGTCCTCCTGTTGCTCAGAAGACAATGGGCTTCTACAGAGCTCCTGACTCCCCAGCTACACACCTACCTCTCCACCCCTGGCCACAAGAAGCTGGCTCTTGTGACGGGGAAAAAGATAGGAACCTCCTGCTGCTTCTGAGACTGTGGGGATGCATTTCTCAATGCTATTTTAATACCTGGGAAATGTTACTTTTGCCTACTGATTTTGCCCTTTTATGCTTGGCAAATATGGCCTTAGATTTCTTCTATTCAAAAATCAACATGGCTACCTCTACTCAGAATTAAAATTGTACTTACTATCTTGGATTAGAAGAGATGACAAAGGCAAGAGGTGTCAGCAGTTGATTGGTTAGTTCTGGGTCTGTGGATGGGAATTCCTGAGGGTAGTAGGCAGAGCACTGGGGGTTGTGTGATGGCTGTACGCTTGTAAAGACTATACAGTCATTATGCAGATCAGTCCTTCCTAGTCAATAATAGCATTAAAAAGTGCATGAACAGTCCTGAGACTGTTTCTGTACAGTACCAGAGTGCTCTGACTCAGGCAATTCCGTTTCAGTATCCTCATGGACATGCAGAACTTTGGACATATGTGAAACAATTAGAACACACACCTTAGAGAATATTAAATTGTTAATTAGTGAATATTTTAAATACTACATCTATGGGTAAGAACCCATTTTACTTGGGTGTAAATTCAGGTGGTGAACAGTATAAGGGGTCCAGTTATGGTGTTGCAGTCTGAAAATTAAGAGTTCTCAGTGAAGCTTTGTAAGCTGCTCTCTAGCATAATTATAAACAATGCAACTATAGCTAGATTTAATAAGATATCTTATTTCCATTAAATCAACAAAAGATATCAATGATTTTGTAGTACAGATGCAAATAAAATAGAAGAAATATGTAAACCTTAGTAAGTGTGCACAAATTACTCTGCTTTGAAATATTTGTTTTGTGTTCTATTTTGTTTTTAGCACAAGTATATACTTTTGTTAAAAGCATAAGATCAAATTTTCAAAGTGGCGACTAGATTTGGGTTCTCCAATTTTTCGGTGCCCAACTCAATACCTGTGTTCTGACTGTCGGACATACTGATCACCTGCAACTGTACTTCTGTAAAATAAGTACTAGGTGTCTGAAGTTGGGCATCCAGAGCCAAAGGCTACTTTGGAAATTTTTTGCCAAAGATTTTGTTTTATATTGCAGAAGAGTGTTGGTGAATATTTTCATTGGCTTTTGTTTAATATTTTCCATGAATTGAATGTTGTTCATAGGTGTTTTCCTTGATTGCTTCAGCTTTGTGTAGTGTACTCAAAAAGAGCTAGAACATTCATATGTAATCGTATTTGCAATTTTACTGCAGTCCTACTTAGCCCCTAGACTTTACACTTCTTGTTTTTTTCCATATACAACTTTTTGTTGTTTTTAGTGCACAAAAATAGGAGTACTTTCAGAATTTCTTACAAATATTATCAGTAAGTATGCATGCTGTGCAATAATTTCAAGTCTTCAATTTTAATTTGTATTCTTTTATCTGTTTCATAGATTTAATTGTAAAATATACTTTACAAGTAGTCAGTCTTTTTTCTTCTTCCTTTTGGGGACCTTTTTTCCTAAAGAGAAGTACTACTTTCGATATTTCCAGCAAATATTCACATTTTTCAATAATGCAACTAGCATCCTTATATTTCATAGTTTCAAATGTATGCATTATTCTCCATATCTTTTAATATGTCTTTGAAGCATATAATTATAAAATAGATGTGACAGCACAGACCTCAAAAAGTGCAATTTGTTTATACTACTCACAGCTGTCACACCTCATTTTTTAATTTAACACCTTGAAAATGTATTAACAATACTCTGAGTTGTATATCATCATGACCTGGGTCCTGTGGATTTCAAGAGACATTTAAAATGGTTGTGACACTTTATAATTTTAAAAATTCACAACTGGACACTGAAGTTTAAATTGGAGGTGCAAATTGCTTATGGATGACTTGAGAGAGGTTTAATGTATTTGTTTATCTTAAAATTTGAAATGTAGGGAAAATCCCTTTTCCTGTCCATATTTTAAGGCTGAAAATGGAAAATCAAAAAAACCTATAAAACTATAAAATCCTGCTCTGTTGTTTCTTCTTGGTCAATTAAGAATGAAGTTGACAACATTGTTGTGAGAAGGGTGTGGAGAAAGGCTAATGATTTTTTCATTCTTTCATTTTTTTGGTTTAAAGCAAAATGAGAACTTTTTACCGTTATATCATTTATATAAAGTCCTTCTGTGCCAGAATTTTACCAAGCAATATTTTTCAGTACAACTATTATAGCCCTCATTGCTGTAATGTGATACTCTGTTTTGAGAGAGCTATTTTCAATACTGAAAATACAACTAGTTCAATTTATTAGAATAACAACCTGGGGGCCAGGTGCTAGTCCAGGTTTCAACAGTACTTGTATGTTGCAGTATTGCTGTAGTTTGTGTTTATAGTTACTGTTGTCACATCACTTTTTATAAATTATCTAGCTTTGTAATATTTATAGTGCATTGAAAACTGTCCACGGATTTTTTTTAAATAGACTGAACATTGTTGCCTTTTCAAGGATTTGACAATCCATGTGTTTGCCATAGTTTTTCAACAACAGTTGTTTCAGTATAATGTCAATACTTATAGTAGGCTATATCTGAATATGGTGTAGCTTTAAAACTTAAGTTTGGTGACAATAAACAAAAATGATTTTGCCTTTTATACACTACAGTAAATCCTCACTTAACGTTGTAGTTATGTTCTTGAAAAATGTGACTTTAAGCAAAAAGATGTTAACGTAAGCGGGGGAATGGTCCCGCTATTGTGGGGAACTTTCCTGGCTTCTGCACTACCCCGGTGAAGTGGGCTAGAAAAGGGATCTGAGTCCTCGCTCCCTCTTCCTTTACCCAGAGGCCTCCCTGCCCTTGAGGACTCCCCTTCCACTTTCCTGTCTGGCAGAGTCCTCATAACCCCAACAAGGCTGGGCCCAGGATTCCTGGGGGGCTCGACTCCCAACCCTGCTGTGGTCACCTAGGACAGGGTCTAGGATGTCCCCACTCCGGGGTACCCTCTTTGCACTCCGCACCTCCTTGACCCACTGATCACATCATACACTTTAAAGTAAATACAAGTTATTTAATTAACAATTAATGAAAAGAAAAGAATAAGGAAAAATGGGAAAGGTTAAAGGAAAACACATCACCCCGCTCTGTGGCAGGGAACATCACAAACAGTGTCTCTGGAATGTCAGGGCAGTTCACAGTCTGTTCCCTGTAGGTCCCAGGCCTCCTTCTCAGGCCCTGGCTGTGCTGCAGAGATGCTGCGGGTTGGACACTTGCTCTGTCAGTGGCCACACACTCTCAGGCTCTGGGTGGCAGGACCCTTCTTCCCAGCGTCACCTCCACCCTGTCAGGGTTACGATCCCCCTCCAAGTCTGGCCTGCAGAGCCTCTTGGCTGAGGCATCTCTCTGCGCTGGGCCCACTGCCCAGGGTCCCCCTCGCTCTTCCCAGCTGCTCATCATACCCGGCTCTGGACTGCTCCAGCTCCAGCTCCAGCTCCACACTGCCTCAGCATGGCTGCTGCTGCTGCTCTGCCTTCAGCTCCCTGGGCTGCTTCTCTGGCGTCTCTGGCTCCAGTTGTTACAGCTCTGCTCCCAGGGCAGGTCTGCTCTGCAGGCTGCTTCTGTGACTCTTTCTCAGCTCTCACCTGCTTCCTGGGCTGCTTGTCTGGCCCCTCTGGCTCTGGTTGCTGCAGCTCTGCTCCCAGGGCAGGTCTCTCTCTCTGGGCTGTGCTCTGGCTTTTTGGGCTGCAGCTCTGCTCCCATCAGCTTAGCTTGGGCCCCTGCTCTCTCCTTAGCTCGGCCCTAATCCATCTGACTCAGACAATTCCAGCTCACATGGAGGACGGGACCCCCCTGGCCCCCGACTCCTTGATTAGCCTGCCCGCCCTGTCAGTCAGGTTGACCTGGAGCATTGACCTCTCCACATTGTTCCTGGAGACTGTCAGTCTCCGGCTCCTGATTTCCCATCGATTCTTCCCTTTTTAGTGCTGGGAGCTAGCAACCAAACCCCGCACTGAATGTTAGTAAGGGGGCAACAGTCCCCTTACATTAAGTGAATCCAATTTCCCCTTAAGAATTAATGTAAATAGGGGGGTTAGGTTCCAGGGAAAAATTTCTCGCCAGACAAAAGACATTATATACATGTAGCGTATATGTTTTAAACAATTTTAAACATCAGCAATGATGATTGTGAAGCTTGGTTGAGGTGGTGGAGTCAGAGGGTGAAAGTGTGGATCATTGAGCTGCTGCTCTTGCTGTTCTTTTCAAAGTGCCTTCAGCTCTACCCCAGGTTCTCCCCCACTCGACCCTCTGCCCCCGAGCCTGCTGCGTCCTTGCTCCTCTCCCTCCCACTCCAGAGCCTCCTGAATGCCGCAAAACAGCTGATTACTGAAGGCAGGAGGCGCAGGGAGAGAGGGAGGAGTTGCTGATCCAGCTGCCAGCAGGCAGGAAACGCTGAGGGGTGTGTGGAGGGGAGCTGATGGGGGGCTGCCGGTACACCCTGGTTCCAAGCCCCATAGCCAAACAACATTATAAGCGAACATTGCACAACTTTAAATAAGTATGTTCTCTAATAGATCAGCAAAGTAACAACGTTAACTGGGATGACGTTAAGTGAGGAGCAGCAAAGAATCCTGTGGCACCTTATAGACTAACAGATGTTTTGGAGCATGAGCTTTCGTGAGTGAATACCCACTTCGTCAGATGCATCGTTAAGTGAGGAGTTACTATATATAGATATTCCAGATCAGTTTGGATTCTTCAGAAAAATTCATTTCTTTACTGTATTTACCTTCCTTCTGCTAACCCATAGACTTACTGATTTAACCACTGTGAACATTCTGTATAATGTAATGTATATACTTATCAGCATCAACAGTACAATAATACGTTAAGCTACAAATTTAACCAGAAAGATTGAATTAGAACATACTGTATATTTGCAGCTAAGTTGAGCTAGTGTTGCCATTGCATTTAATTTCATTCTGAGAAAAAGAAATGGCTTCCAGTTAATAACGTTGGCATTTAAGCTGTCCCACTTGAGCTTTTGAGGTTAATCCCTCATCAGGGTTATTGTCACTAAAAATTAAATTATACTGGAACATGATCTTGAGGACTTAGGTGTACGTACATATTAAACACAAAGTTGCAGTGGTGATAGCAGTGCTGACCGACCACCAGCTGACAAGATGTTAAACTCTGCATGCCCTTGTCTACACTAACTGCAGTCTTGGTTAACAGAACTCCTCATGGTCATGTTCTGCTATAGCCCAATTTTCTTGTGAAGACAAGCCCAGTGAGGTGGATGACCTAGAGGAGGAAGGAGTTTTCACTTTTATTGCTGCTACTTGGAGAGTTGTTTCTCCAAATCTAGTTTAATAGTACAGCAACACATCTGCTTGCATTGAGATGGCTGTATTATTTTAATGGAAAAAGACATACGTAATTTTTATGAACGTGTAAAATTAGCAAAGTATTGAAGAAAGCAAAGAAATTGCAGACTCTCTAAAATTATTGAATCAATGATTATTTATGCAACATACCATAAATATCTCTTTTGAGGAGTTCCAGATTCATTTAGGCATTTCAGTAACAGCCCTTTTGCCTGAAGGCAAGGCTGAGAAGATGAGAATCTTCACTATGAGATCTCATTAACAATTTAGAAATGACGACTGCTGACCATGTTCAGGAATAATTTTTAATTGTTTATACCTTTTTGTTTTAACACTTACCTCTAAACCAAGGAAATGGAATAGATATCAATGAGGACTGTTCAGTACCAAGTTTAAAATTTTAGTGCTTTTTTCTTTTCTGAAGCTTGATATGGAAGAGTGTGTGTGTGTGAACACACACACACACACACACACACACACACATATATATATATATTTGAAAAGGGCTTTTTTCAAAGTTCAAAATTTCTAAAAAGATTTTGCTCAAAAAACAAAATATAGAGAGAAATTAGCTTTGGACATAGGCCAAACATAGAAAATTTCAACCCAAAAGGTGAATATTATTTTGTAAAGTTTGAGTCTGAAAATGGGGATTGTCATAGACACTGGTTTGCTATCTCTCTCGCTTTTTTTTTTCTTTAACTGTAATGGGTGCTGATTATGCCTAACCTATAGTTCTCTAGCTCTATTTTATTTTTGTCAACCTGAGATTCCAGAAAAGATCAGAGTTAGGCTAGTAAAAATGGATTTAATGCTAAATTCATGCCAATTACTAGAAAGATGCAACTGTGTTCTAATTAACTACAGACAATAATCCTTAGCGACATTTTCACACGAGAGGGGACTTCAAAAAGAACATTCCATACAAAAAGTTTACATTGCCTCTAATGTACCGTATTCCCTTTTCTGTTTTTTTAGGTAAAGTGTTTGTGTTTAAGACTTTTTCTCTTCACAATCTGGAGGATTTTACTTGATCCTTCATTGAAGTCATAATATTTTGTTTGGCATGGAAAATTGTAATGTGTAAGTTTAGAAATGTGACATCCTGTGGAATTAAACAGAATAAGGAAGCTGATATGTTGAAATACAATAATAATTAGTATTTACAGCATATAAGGCTTGAAAGCTCTTTACAAATGTTAATCATTTATAGTCCCATACAAATGATATGGCCAAAGTTTACCAACTTTGATGCCTAAGGTAAGCTGCATTCAAAAATAATTTGTTTTTTTTTTAAGAACTACAGAGGACCCGTTCACCATGCACAACTTCAGTGGGAATTGTGGGTGTTCAGAATTTCTGAAAAATCCATGTTTAGTGCCTAACTTTGATTTGTATTCTTTAAAGTAAAAATGTAGTAAAAGGGGGATGAAAAGAGATGGAGTTACTTTTCACTGATATTTAAAAGTTTTCTTCTGACTTCCAGTTATTGCCACGTGTGGATTGCGTGACTAAATGTTTAATAATTATCTACATTAGCCATAACATTCATTTTTAAACCTTTATAGTAAGATATTGCCCCCAAGAAGCCTTTGTATTCTTAAATTGTGTTGGTTGGTTGGTTTGCCATACGGATCATGTTAAATCAATCTAGTTTCTCTGTCAGTATAGATTAATGAGTCTGTGTCTGCGTTCTGAGTAAACCAGGCAGTAGCTGAAGTCACTTAAGTACTCTACATTAATTGTTTTAAGAAACTAATTTTGGTTTATAAAAACTGTCTCTCAATAGAGATTATTGATCGCAGCCATACATTTATATTTGTGACTTTTATTTACTTACCTTTCTTAATATTTAAATAAGAGAGAGCCTTTTTAGCATAGTCTAACAATATCACAGCAACTTACCATGTTTGAGCAGATGTTAAGCAGGCAGTAGTTGAATGTTAATTTTGAGAGGGTGGTATGTTTAAGCCTATCTGAAGTATGTTGCATGTGGGCTTTCCAGACTTAGTTACAATGCTGTGTCTCTTGGGAGAATTTTAAAGCTAAACCTCTTTCTTTTTGTCACTCTATATGGACTCTCTCAAGTCAGTATAAAGCAGATCATCCCTAGGCTAAAGCTCTTCAGCTTTTGTTATTGGGCTCTGTAGACTTGTAATTAGGCCTCCTGGCAGGCCTTGCAGGCCAGTTAATGGTCATATGGAGTTTCTATGAAGCAGACTGGCTTTGTATAAATCCTTCGTAGGAATACGTTTATGGGTCACTTCCTACCAGGACCATGCTTTGTCCCTGTGCCCCACGGGCTGACAGGGAGCAGGTTCCCTTGACCATGGACAGCTCAGTTTGCTACTCACAATCTACTCAGCTAATCCCCAGTGTAAACAGAGGATTTAGCAGAGCTTCTGTCACTTACAGTTGCCAAACCACTTGGGTGTCTGTGATTTCTTTCCCAGACTTCATTACTGAAAGAGAAGAGTATAAGGTTTAGCCTTGTTTGTATATTAAATATGCACTATTTCTTTTCAGTCGTTTTAAGAAAAAAGTTTGAGGGGTGTGTGTGTGTATAGTCTTACTAAAAACATTGAAATAAGATTAAAACAAATTAAAATCTGATAGGTTGTGTTATAAAAAGTTTGTATAAGGCATCTATGTATTTTCATAAAATGTGGATGAATGCTTTTAATGTAAATATACTGATTGAAATAGCATATGGACATTTTGAACCATTAATCTTACTGTTCACACAAAAGTAGCTCTGAAAAATGTTCTGTAGTGATAAATAAAATTCTCTTTTTCTTCATATAAAGATGATTACAAATGGTGATTGATCTGGATTTTCAAAGGTCTATAGTTGAAATGGGTAACTGATCTATTTTTGGAATCAGCATTTCAATCTATTGCTAAAAGAGCATGCAAAAACACAGTATTTTTATGGTCAGAATTGTTGAGGGAGTTTAAAGGAGACTTCAGAACTGAGCTGTTAATATGACATTAGTAATATGCTAAAAACTGATTAATGGAATTCTTAAGGATTTTACATTGTTTGACAGAAATTCTGTATGTTTTAGTATTTAACTCATTATCCTCTGAATCCTTAGTTTCCCTCTTTTTGTTCTCTATGGCACACATCTTATATTTTTCTTTTTATTCTTTTAAAAGAATTCAGTAGAAAATTATAAATATACTGGTGTTAGCTAGTGTAAAAATGCAAATATTGGAGGATATTTGTTGCATGGTTTTTTTCAGTTGTTTTCATTATATATTTCTTCTTAGAGAAAACAAATCTTTATTTGTCCTATCCTTATCTATTAAATAAATGGTCAAATATTCTGCACTCTGTGGTACCAAAATAGCCCATGACAGATGTGTCTGAAAGGACCACATACGTAGACTCTATGATTTTAGTCTGGTGGAACTAATAGGATCACTCATTACTTTATAGATTCTTGCTTCTCTTTTCTTTAATGAAAACTGTTTAGCTAAAAAGGCTGGCCTTTATTTTGCTCTTTCTCTGGCTATGGAAAGATACTAAATAGGGCATGAGGTAGAAAATATGAAAACATTAAAACTTTCCTTTTAATTGTAGTTATATTGAGAAATTACTGATTTTTAAAATACAGTGATGAACATTTTATGTTTGTAATGGTTTTGTTGGTTAGAGTAGTGTTTTGTGTAGCTCTGCGTAGGGGAACACCATAAATCCTTCCTATTTTTTAGCTTTACGTTATATTTAAAGTAGCACTTTTAGAAGACTCAGTAAATTGTGTGTGTATATACAGAAGGTGTAATAGCATATAAAGTATGTTACATATTTTATGGAATTTTAAAATACTATTATAAATAATCCCATTGAAAGAAATTGCAAGAACCTAAAACACGTTATATTACTCAAATTTCTTTTATTTCTTATGCTTTCAGGTAGGTATCTTTGATAAGTGTCTATTGAAATTTAATCAATAAAATATCAGTTCTGCCAAGAAACACATGGTGATGCAGAGAACAAATAACCATATAAGCCAAGAATGCTTTGATATAAGGCTTTAAGGATTTTTTTTGAGTCAAGATAATGAGAACATGACATTGGGACATATGCAGATAATGAAAGACACATGAACACATAAGGACTGATACACCTCTGTGGGCACAGGCAGGTATAATTTTAAGCTACTTGCACCAGTAGCACAAGCTGCAGCCAAGAAGGATTGAGCAGTGCTGCTACTGCGTTCTCCCAGGAATTCCACCAAGAGATGGCAGCTTTAAACTCTGGAGGAAACGCCATAGAACTCCAGCTGGTGAAGGCTGTCTAGGAGATGTGTTGACACTGAGGAGGTGCTCTGATTGCTGTTTCCACCCTACCCTAGTCTGCCACTCCAACTTTATGAGCTGCTTTGGCTGACTCCAGGTAGCTTTTATAGCTAAAATCACCTTCCTTCCTCTGTCCAGGTGGACTTTCCACCACTGGGTTTACAGCCTGTATTTTGCTGCTGGAATAAATGCTCCATAGACTACAAAATTGCATTTTCAGAACTGTCCAAGAAGCAGTTCACATTCTGCTCTATTAATGAAGGTAAACTACTTAAATTCTGTGTATTAACCTCAGAATAAAGATTTACGGTCAGAGCTCATGAAACAATGGAAAGTTTCTCCTGGTGAGTTTGGGCTGCTTCCCTTCATTCATAAAAGTTTCTTCTTCAAGTCGATGCAGTTTTGTATTCCACTTAGGTCTGTGTGCGCCCAGTGTGCCAGAGCCAGAGATTTTTACCTAGCAGTACCCATAGAGGGGTGGCATTTGCACTGGTCATAGCTCCTCCCTGGCTATATGAGGTGGAGCCACCCTGATCCCCTCCTCCTCCCAACCCCCACCAATTCCTTCTTACCCTGCATGGCTGGAGTCAAAACTGTGTGGTTTCTCAACTTCACAGTCCTGTTTTAAGTGACTTTTTTCTAGTTGTACCCCTAATATAGAGTTAGTTAGACTTAGTGTGTGTTAATTGTACTTTGTGTTCCTGGTGATGCCATTACTAGAATTTAAATATAGTCCATCATGTGTGGGGGCCCTCTCCAGTAAAGATCCCCACGTGTGTTGCTTGCATCTAGACAAAGTCCACGTGAAGGAGTGGTGTTTGATTTACAGATCATTCACAAAATGGACTCAGGTGGCAAGGGATCTTCATCTGAAGCAGGACCTGCTTGAGCAGGTCACGTGGCCTGCTTTGGCACTGAGGCTCTCATCAAATTGCAGATCGCCCTCTGATTTGGACAGTGCTGCTGCTTCGTGTCCTGGAGCTGGCACTTCTCCAGAAAGACAGAGGAATTGTTTCCCATTAAGTGTGCTGAGGAAAAGGTCTCATAAGACCAACAAGACAGATCCCGTGGGGACTTGTCTCCCTCCTCCAGAAGGAGCATGGATCAGCTCAGGGTGAAGGTGGATGCATTGGATGGAGCAGGTCCCATCAACTACTCCCTGGAACTGCACAGGAAGGCGGAGACCCTGTGCTATTGATTCCCATTCTGGCCCCAGGGCATCCATTGACTCCAGTACTGATGAGGATGATGCCAGCTCCAGCTGTTCCTGTGCCAGTGGCATATCAGGCCGCAGCGGACCTCCTCTGCCTTTCTGTCCTGACCTCTGTTGGTCCAGGACTTTGTCAAGGCTGCATCCTTTTTAGCCCCATTGGCTGGGCAGGCCACTGAACTTGTGGGTCTGTCAGTGCCATGCCCTGATGTTTCCCTTCCACACTCAGTGGAAAAGGGGTCAGTAATGGACTCGACAGAAGGGGACCTCCTTAGCACCAGGAATGTCTTTGGTATCCCCGTGGCTGGTGCCACCATGTTGCGGTGGCAGCAATGAACGCCTTCCACTTTGATGCTATTAGTTACTTTGGACTGAGGCTGACTTTGGGGTTGACACTGCTCCTAGCACTAGAAACAATGGAGGCGTGCTTTTTGCCAGTGGTATTGTTTCCATCCTCAGCACCAGCCCCCTCGTCATTCTGGGCTATGGAGGAGTTGAACCAGCTGCTCACACCCTCAGGGCTCTCCCCATTGCTATCCCCTGAAGTCTGGGACTTCTCAGTGTCTGAGTTTGGATCTTACTCTTCCCTGCTCTCCATCACCTTGGCGAGGGCCATTCATGGAGCACTATAGGTACCAGAATTGGCACTGGTCCCAGGGTTGGGACGGGGGCTCCTGTCCTTGTGCCTACTGGCCAACAATGCCCTATCCGTATTAGTGGTCTCTGCAGAATCCATGGGCTGCTCTTTGGTCATGGAGGTCCCACTTCTCATCTTGTTTAAAGCCAAAATCACCAGCTAGTCTGTGGCAGTGACTATTGATCCACCACAGGTCGAGGTACTGGTGAACCTTCCCCTTGAGAAGCCTCCAGTGTCATCCTACCTGGGCTCATTAGCCCTGGAGCAGGATCCGGCTCTGGCACAGTTAAGTACCTCATCCTTGACCCCGGGCAATTCCAAGGTGCCAAGCTCTTCCTGCCCTTCAGTACCTAGGATTTCAAGGCATACTAGGACCTGTTGTAGAGCATGGCTGCTTCTATGGTTTTTAAGCTGAGTTGCTGCAGGAGAACACACACAAGTTAGTCATATGCTGCAGCTGTTTGCCCTTGGAAGAGTACTCTATTAATGATGCGCTCCTTGAGCCTGCTTAAGTCCTCTTGAGCATGCCAGCTTTGGTACCGCTTGCAGCTGAACACATGGAAAAGTGCTCCTTCATTCCCATGCAGAGATATGAGAGTTTTAATTCCCATCCAGCCCCAAATTCCTTCGTAGTAACCATGGTGAACAATAGACAGGACAGCTTTAAGTCCACTGCCAAGGAGAAAGACTCTCTGAGTGAATGGACTTGATTGGCAGGAAGATTTACACCTCTTCTTCCTTGCAGGTATGAATTGCTAATCAGCCAAAACTGTTGTCCAAATACGACTTTATCAATTGGATGGCTATGTCTAAATTCATGGACGAGCTGCCCGAGGCCTCAAAGGAGGAATTTGGGGCATTTGTCACTGAAGGCTACTTGGTGGCTAAGACTTCTTTGCACTCTTTGCTGGATGTCTCGGATACTTCAGCCAGAGTGATGGCCTCTGTGATGACCATGAAGAGGTCTTCCTGGCTATAGAATTCAGGCATTGCTCTCAATGTCCTCCCTTGGATGTTGAGGATTTGCCCTTCGATCGTCGGGCATTGTTCTTGGATAAGACAGACGAGATTCTGTACTCTTCCAAGGACTCCAGGGCTACCTGTTAGGTGTATACACTGGCAGGGACTGCCTCACAAGGTATTGCTCCTTGAGCAGATTCACTCTCTGCTTGCGTTGGAAGCTTGTGGTGGAAGAGGTTCCACCAGATCACCTGGGTCAAGGTTTCTGTTCCTGGTACTTTCTGGTGTCCAAATCCAAGGAAAGAATAAGACCCATTCTTGATCTTCACAGCCTCAACAAATATATCAGGTATGTGAGGTTCCAGTTGGTCACTCTATCGACTGTCCTCCCTGTATTGTCTTAGAATGACTGGTTTGCTGCCCTGGACTTTTCAGGATGGCTACTTTCATGTGGCAATTTTGCTGAGCTGCAGAAAAATCTTCGATTTGTCATAGTGGAACGCTATTTCCAGTATATGGCACTTCCCTTCCACCTCCATCCTGCCTCATGGATTTTTGCCAAATATATACCCATCATCATGGCATAGCCGAGAAAGAAAGAAAGAGAGATCCATATCTTCATGTATTCGGACAACTGATTACAGAGCTGCTAATCCAGAGAGGAAGTCCTTTCTCACGTCAATGGCACACTGCATTTGCTTGAGCATCAGGATCTCATCCTAAACACTGGGAAGTAACTTTGTTTCCTACTCAGAAAATAGAGTTAATTGTGGCCCTAATAGATTCTACAAGTGTGAGAGCATTTCTGTCAGCAGTTTTTAGGTGACTCGTCACCTCAGCAGTCTCAGCCTTCTGCAACAGTTCAGGTGTGCCTGAGGCTTTTCCGCCACATGTCTGCTTGCATTCTGGTGATTCAGTTTGCAAGGCTGCATCTTCATCCCCCCTAAATGTGTCTCAGGCCAGTTTACTGTCTGACTCTTCATTCCTTGGACATATAGGTCCCTCTTCCCCCACTGATCCTGGACTCCTTAGAGTGGTGGAGGCTTCTTGAGAATATTCAGGACATTCCTTTCAACTGGTCCTTAATCAGGAATGTTGTCCCTAATGCCTCCCTGATGGGCTGGGCAGCCCATCCGGGGTTGCTAAAAGTCCAAGATGTGTCATTGGAGCAGGTGTCCTCCCTGCATATCAATGTGCTGGAGCTTTGGGCCATTTACAAGTGTCACACTTGTCGGGTCCATATTGGGCTCAGTGATTCACATATTTACTGACAATACCACTGTGATGTATTTTGTGAACAAGAGAGGAGGCGCACACTCCAGGATGCTCTGCCAAGAGATAATCATTGCATTGTGGCGAGTATCACTCCAATAGCCATCTATTTGCCTGGGGTTCAGAATCACCTTGCGGACCATCTCAGCAGTATTTTTTTTTGCTGAGTCATGAGCAGTCTCTGAAGACAAGCATCCTTGGGACTATCTTCATAACCTGGGATATTCTGACAATCAACCTGTTTGCTACAAGGGACAACAGGACAGAAAATGTCACCTGTTCTGCTCTGCCAAAGGGGGCCTCACTCCAGGTTCCCTGTCAGAAACATTCCATCTCTGCTGGTAAGCGGCTCTCTTCTATGCCTTTCTCATGATCCCAGTCATCTGACAGGTCATCTTCAAGCTAAAGGTGCATCACAGCAAGCTCATTCTAGTTTCCTGGCATGGCCATGGCCATGCTGGTTCTTTGACCTTCTAGCACTGTCATTCAGCCTCCCATACTGCTTCCTCTCTATGCTGACCTAGTCATCAGAGCCACACCTTGCACCCTGTGCTCAGCTTCCTGCATCTCAAGGTGTGGCTGCTGCATGACTGAATCGGGAGGAAGACCAGTGTTCAATGGCTGTTCAACAGATTCTACTCAACAATAGAAAGTCCTCTATTAGGATGGCCTCTTGGGCAAAATGGAAACTGTTTTTCATGTGATTTTTGACCCAGGGAATTCAACCAATGCTGGCTCCATCCAGGACATCTTGGAGTACTTGCAGCACCTTTAGTCATCAGGACTTGCACTTAGTTCACTGAAAGAACATCTGGCAGCAATATCTGCATTTCATCCCTTTTACACAGGGAAGGTCAGTCTTCTCCAATCCCACTGTAGCAAGATTCTTAAAAGGCCTGCATTCTCAGATTTGAGAGATGCTTCCTCTGTGAGGCCTTAACATGGTTGGATAGGCGCTGATGGGACCTCCGTTCAAGCCCCTAACATCTTGTCCCTTCCCACTCTTGTGTCAGAAAACTGCATTTTTGGTAATGATAACATCCACCAGGAGAATAAGAGAGTTGCAAGTTTTGATGGCAGACTACAATTCTCCAGACAGGGTGACTTTACAGCCACATCCAAAATTTTTCTCTAAATGATTTCTCAGTTTCATTTGAACCAGGTGATATACTTACTTGAATGCAGCTTAGGAAAGAATACATCTCCAGAGGAGCAGTGTCTCCATACATTAGTTGTCAGGTGATGTCTAATCTATCTGGACAAGACTAAACTGTTTCTTGCTTTGCCTTGTCTGTTTGTGTTATATGTAGATCACATGAAGGGTCAAATAGTATCTTCATGGACGATCTCTAGATGGAGAACATCCTTTATTAAGACTGCATACAAAATAGCTTCAGCTATGTCCCCTCAGTAGGAGCGAGCTCATTCAATGAGTTCACAAGCAATGTCAGTAGCGTTCCTTAGTGACGATTCCATATTGGACATTTGTAGAGCTGCTACCTAGTCATCCATACGTACATTTACCAGTCATGCCATTATTGCATCTTCCAGGGAGGCTGCAAGCTTCAGGAGGGTGGTCCTGCAATCCTTCTTTAGGTAGACTCCGAACCCCATCTCTTGGGGTGAAGTAGTACTGCTTGTGAGTCACCTAAGTGGAATAGATGGCTGCATCTAATTGAAGAAGAAGAAATGGTTACTTGTTGTAACTGGATCTTTGAGATGTGATAGAGACGCTTATTTTATGACCCACCCTCCGTCCCCTCTGCATTGATATCTCATTTCTGGGTGTTGGTTGTGCAGGAACTGAAGGGGATTGGGATGTGCCACCTCATATAGCCAGGGGAGGAGCTATGGCTATAAGGTGTGAGTGCTGCCCCTCTACAGATACTGCTAGGCAAAATTCTCCAGCTCCGGAGTGCGGGGCACTCACACACTTAAGTGGAATATATATCTGCATCACATCTTGAAGAACCACAGTTATAGTGAGTAACCATTTCTTCCACGTTCTCAGGCTCTGATTCCAATGATGCCTTGCTTTATACTGGAAGGGCTCATAAGAGCTGGGTGAAAAATGCAGATTCAACAACCACAACATTTGGTTAATTTTCTGTTTTTGCCAAATTGTAAGAAGAAAAACTAAAAAAAATTGAAGAAAATCCAAATGTCACTTTGACATTTTCTAAATGTTTAGATTTTTCTATTTAAAATGTCTGATTTGAAATTTCCTTTAATTTTATTTTTTAAAAATTAAAAACCCCTTAAAATTGAAATGAAACATTTAATTTCAACTCAAACAAAATGTTTTGTTTGACCCAAAACTAATTATTTTTGACTGTTCGATGAGTTGAAACAGATTTTTAAGTTGTTTTTGGTTGGACCCAAAATGAGTTTGTGTTTGTTTTTTTGGAATTACCTGCAAACTGAAAAATCTGTTGTACATGCAGTTCTAGTGCTCATCATCTGTTGCTCTCAGCAGTTGCTCAGCAGGTTCCTCTGCTTTTAGGACAGTGAAACAGTCAGAATAACAGGGGCTGTCCCTTCCCCACATAGGTGGAAATCAGAAGGAGCAAGAATTCCTTTTGGTTTGCCTGCCTGTATACTTCAGGCTTTTGAGGGAAGGGTGAGAAGGGAAAGTGACTGGATGCGAGGTAATAATGACTGCAGAAGTGGGAGGGAAGAAATGGATGGGTTAAATGTCCAAGTTCAGATACGTGCTAGCCAGTGCCAGTAATGAAAGGTGCCCTGCCCCATTCTCTGTGGGGAGAGGAGAGAATCTGTGAATAGCAATTTCATGAACAATCCAGCAGAGACACTCCTCGCAATTGAGGATAAAGAGGTAATTCTGGGCTACTACCAGAGCTTCTCTCTTGGATATGGCTGGACACTGCTGTCTTTGTATCCTTTGGTTAGTGTATCTGGTAAATTTTTCAAGCCTTTCAATAGCTATCTATAGTAACTTGGAAATAATGTAACATGTTTGACAAATGTGTGGAGAAATAATGAATTTAATTATAGTCTTTTTCATTTTCTAAATGACCAGCAAAGGGGAAAGCAATGGTGAGGTGTCAGATCTCTAGAACTGTTACTTTTATAGAATATCAACCACCTAATTGAAGGTGTTCAGGAATTGTAACCAGAGTTCTCAAGTTGCGTGTTCAGTTAAATTCCTCACTGCCAAATAACAACAAAAATGGTTTTCTATCCATCTGCCAGGAGATTACAACTTTTTTACCAGAATCCATGCCTTTGTCACCTCTAGACTGGACTCTTGGGATGTGTTCTCTTAAATAATTTAGATTAGATGCTGAAGATATGGCAGCGTGTGGCATTTTTTTAGTTAAGCAGTTACCTTCTTGTATGACACTAGTTCTCTGGGACCTACATTGGCTCTCCATGGACTTCTGGTGGAACTTAAGTGTTCATACTGAGCTAAGTGGCCTGGGACATTCCTACATGAGAGACCACGTCTCTCCCAATGTAATACTTCCACAGCTGATGTTAATAAAGGATCTAGAGCAGGAACTCCCTTGTTATATATGCTGCTGGAAGGACATTCTCTGCAAGGACTTTGGGATTCACTGCCCCTTTGGGTCTGAAATATGTGGAATTGGTTAACATTTCAGACACAATGCAAGACCAGTTTGCTTGAGAGGAAACTTAAGGAGGGCTGAGATTGGTTAGAAGTGGGATTTGGTGCGGAATATGAGGTATAGGAGATTTTGATTTATAATGTGTGTGCTGACTTGTGGCTGGTGTAGTGGGAGGGGAGTAATGTACAGCTATTTGGGCTTAGTAATTATTTAATTTCTGTATTTTTATCAGGAATTTTTATATTTAAAACAATACTGTTAGTATGTTCAGAGATCTATAAGCTACGTAATTGTCAGAACAAATTAATAAAGTTTATGATGCATTATCTTGTCTCAAATGTTTCACTTAATGTCTCTTTTGTTGGGGAGGGGTAGGGCATATTACCCAGAAGTGTGCAATTTGTAGGCCCTTCTCCGAATGCACTCAAAAAGCCTGAGATGCATGCTTAAAATTGTCTTTGTTGGTGATATCCATGAAGGGTACTTCTGATTCAGAGTCTCTTCCTAGGAAACAGAGTGCTGTTCCCTCCTCAAAACCAGAGTCATCAGGTGCTCCACCCACTAAAGAGGTTATTCTCAGAGGTTACTTGGGGGCCATTGAGATCTCATACCACATCCAGGATCTCTAAGAGTGTGTTACAAACATCCTCAGATCAATCAACTACTCTTGCTGTCCATGGAAGAAAAGAGCCCTGATCTAAGTCTGGAATTCGGATTGGTCACCCTGTACTGTCAAAATAGAAGCTAGTGAGTTGTCATCCTTCAGATTCTGATACAGTTCATCTGTTTAGGTGCCGCCACACAGTGCTGCTCTTCTGGTTCTGACTTCACACCAGTGAGCGTTGGTAATTGGTCCTTAGCCTTTGGTACCATTAACCTTGGTGGTATCTAACACATCAGGCTTGGGACCAGCTGAAGACAAGAAAATTCCCTCTACACCAGCTCTAACATCAGTACTGACTCATTTGGTACTGCTTATATGGTACTACTAATCAGACTACAATCACCCTCTTCCAATCACCTTTACTATATTTGAAGATTTGAGGCTCTCACCTGAGCCTGTATCTCCTCTACTAGATGTATTGCTTTTGTCTGCAGTTTAAGACTGATACAGTACTGGACCCCAGGGTCACGAAGATACCATTGGATCAGTCCTTTGTCTGTATGTGACATTGAGTACTACTCAACTTCCTACTATTTAAAAAGAAACAGCACCTTCTGTTGAGAAATTTGACTCTGTTTTCTTGTCGTCTGCATTTAGTAGAAGCTGATGTTGGAAAAGGATTTCTTTGTCACTTACACTGTCTTAGAAAGATGAATTGGGAAAAAAAGTATGGCATTCCACTCCTCTCATTATAGGAGATCAATGTCTGGCAGATTTCAAAGCCCATGGATACATCCTTCTTTGCACCATATGCCATATCCTTACTGAATGCAATTATAGCCATACTGGTCTTCATAAACACCACAGTCTCAGTATTTTGCTACATATAATGTGGCTCACCCCATACGTTGCTGATGCAGCCACAAGATCAATCGCTACTGGTGTCATCATGCAGATAGCATCTTGGTTGATTTAATCTGGTATCCCAAAAGAGGTCCATTCAACAATAGAGGAGTTAGCCTTTGAAGGAAGTGATTGTGTAGCTCAAAGACTGATGAAGTAGTACACTCATTGATATATTAGAGGCCAGCTCTTTGGTCTGTATACTTTGGTGCACAGGAGAAGACAATTCAAACTTCAAGTGACATCTAGACAAAGGCCAACCTCTTTTTATGTCTTCCAACAGAGTCCTTCTGAAACGTTGAATGTTTTACTATCAAAAAAAAGAAAGTGTTCTTTTTCAACAGTAATGTCACATGTTCGACCTAGCTAGAGAGAGTAAATTTGACACTGCAAGTTCAAGGACAGATGTCCTCTATCCCACTCCCTACCCTATCCCTCTTCAGAAAGCACTCGTAAGAAAATTTACTTCAGTGAGAGGTGGACTTTCTGCTTCACCTGGGAGTGATAACGAAGGAACCTGTTGTAATAATTGGGCCTACAAATTAACTCTTATTGTGAACTTAACTGTTACAAGTAAATGACAGTTGATAAAAATATCACAATAGCCTATAACAACAAATGTTGATGGGAAAAGGTGCAAGATGGAGACAGACTGAATTAGTCCAAACAAAAAGGCCTACTGATATAACTCAAGGACCGTGTTAAGCTCATGCTTGGTAAACAAAAGTGTAGAACCAGAAATCAGTGAAACAAACTTGATGTGTCAGAAACCAGACCTAATTTGTGGACAAAATAATGAGGGCATGGGCTATTCTGCCCACCATTCCTTTTGAGAGTCCTTAAAGAAAGAGACTTTGAGGAGAAAAATTTGCCACTGGAAAAAGCATCACTATGCTTCTTATCCCACCGTCTCCTGGGACACCTTCATCAATTCCTGCGAGATGTCCTGTCTATACCAGGTCAGAGAGAGGGAACCACGTGACATTGCCAACTCTGCTGGCTACAGCTGACTCCTAAACACCACCTGGAATAAAATAGGATCTGACTTCAGCAGCAGCAACAACTCGAGCCCATCTTAACTAACTTCTTTTTTTCTCCAAAAGGACAGTTATTACCATCTTTGATAACATCTAAAAGACTGGTTTCAGAGTAACAGCCGTGTTAGTCTGTATCAGCAAAAAGAACAGGAGTACTTGTGGCACCTTAGAGACTAATAAATTTATTTGAGCATAAGCTTTCGTGGGCTAAAACCCACTTCATCGGATGCATGCAGTGGAAAATACAGTAGAAAGATATATGTATATACATACAGAGAGAACATGAAACAATGAGTGTTACCATACACACTATCACGAGAGTGATCTGTTAAGGTGAGCTATTACCAGCAGGAGAGGGGAAAAAAAAAACTTTTTATAGTCTAAAAGATTGTTATGCAAAGGGTTTTTTCCTTGTAAAAAACTGTCTCCAGCTAAAGGAAAAGGGAACAAGGAATGTTAAAATTAAAGCCTTACTTGAAGCATTTGAAATACAAGGTATTAACTGTTTTTCTTTTTTTTCTGTATCTTTACTAAAAGGTTAAAAGAGTTTGTAATGGTATGTTTTGCTATGGTACTAAGCAGCGTGAGATCCCTGTATACCAATCCCAAACCTTGTTTAACGCTGTCTGTTTAATATTGAACAGTGAGGGGGTTATGTTAACGTCTTTGGCCACCATTATTCCATCTAAATTAATAGAACATCCCTCCCTTAACGGTGGGGCCAAGAATTCTATTCTCATTTCCTAGTCCCAAAGCAAAAGGGAGGTTGGTGCTCTATTTTGGACCTCAGGCATTTCAACAAATTCATCTGTCGCACTGGGTTTCAGATAGTAATATCTTCCATAAAAAGTCTTTCTCAGGTTATTGAGCAGGTGATCTTCTGCAATTTTGTGACATTGCATGCCAGACTTCTCAGACTCTTTCAAGGGTAGTTTAAGTCAGGCTATCAACCAAGCAGGCATAGCATGTTCTTACATGTCGTGATACCTGCAGTAGTCCTCTCTTCTATGGTGAAGAACTTCTGTCAGGGAGTGTCCAGTCTCCTAAAATTACTCTGATAAGCCACACCTCCGAGAGGATTGGGGACTCATACCTGGTCCGTTTTCAGACTCAGGGTCTGTTGTCCCTGGCAGACTCCTAATTACATATAAATATGATTGGAACTTGGAGTGATACATCTGGCATGACAATAATGTCTGTCTCTGCTACAAGGAGCAACCACTCAGACAGCATTACAGCAATGTCTTACATCAACAGACAAGGAGAGGCAACATCAGTTCTGTTTTGGGTGTGATGTATCAGAATCGCATCAATTTTGTAGCTTTGTATTTACCAGGTGTACAGAATAACTTAGTGGACCATCTCAACAAATGAGTCACTTCAGTACATCAATGGGTTCTGAAAGATGATGTTCTCATTTAGATACTTAAGAAGTGGGTAATTCTCCTTATAGCTCTCTTTGAAACTAATGGGAACAAAAAATTCACATGTTTTTGCTTTTGGGGAGGCATCAGCCCAGGCTCCGTGTCAGATAATTTCCTGATTCATCGGGGCAGTTGTATGTTCTGTGCCATCCCACCATTCCAGCTAATTCCCCAAATTCTCAGAATGGTAAGACAAGGCCTAGGCCTGGTTAATACTCATAGCACTAGCTGGGCCATGGCTAGAATTAGCTTTGGTTCTCAAAGTTGATGTACCTGGCAGTTCAACCACCCATCATATGGCCAGCCTTTCTAGACATAATTTCAGAGAACTATAGTAATGTTTGCCACCCAGATCAGTTCTCTCTGCACCTGATGTCTTGATGCTGGTTGGTTCACCTCTGACATAAGCTGTTCTGCAGAGCTGTGAGGTATTTTGTTTTAGAGCAGGAAAGCTTCCACTAGACTTAAATATAATAGCAAATAGAAATTCTTTCACTATAGCACTTCCATCCACTTGACACTTCCATTTTTGATGTGGTGTTGTCAGGCCAGATGGCAGCTCTTGCGTGTTCACTTATGTGTTCATGTTGCTCAAAATAGGTATTAGTCTTTATAAGAGAGTTTCTTCTTCAAGTAGTGTCCCCGGGGTGCTCCAATGTAGGTGTGCTTGCATCTCTGCACTGCTGATCAGAGAACTGCAATAGCAGCGTGCGTTGGGCCCGCACGAGCACTGTCTCTCTTCATGCTGTGCCACAAGGCTAGTCAGCTAGCACAGGTTAACCCACCTCAGTTCCTTCTCAACCTGCCTAGAGACTGAGCCATTAGCAGTCCGTTAAGACTATCGTTTTAATCTACATACCTATAGTTAGTCTCCTAGTTATAGTTGTAGTTGTTCCCCTTTATTTTATCCTTAAAATAAAAAAACTTTTTTTCTTCCTGCCTTTTCTCCCCTTTTGGGAACCCTTTTCCTCAACTGGGTATGAAGAGCTTAAGGATAAACCCATAGGTAGCCCCACAGCCAACATCCTGATCTGGCCACCGCCCAGTGAGGAAAAGGGTTCCCAAAAGGGGAAACCTTGGTTCACCAGGTTTCAAGAGGTGCCTCGCTTGTCAACCACAGAGCCTCTGCCAAGCATGGGAAGTATCCCTGCTGCCATACCATGCCCCTCTGTTCTCTAGCAAGGGTTCAGACAGAGCCTGAGGTGGTAGTTTTGCAGTACTCCTCCCAAGCTCTGTGTGCTCACTAGCAACAGAGCTTAAGGATAAACCCATAGGTAGCCCCACAGCCAACATCCTGATCTGGCCACCGCCCAGTGAGGAAAAGGGTTCCCAAAAGGGGAAACCTTGGTTCACCAGGTTTCAAGAGGTGCCTCGCTTGTCAACCAGTGATCCCGATCACAGATAAGCACTCTGTGCATTTGCTTCCTCAGGGAAGGCCACATACATCAGAAGTGTGGTCTTTGCCAAGAACTCCTGCCAAGATCCCACAAAGGCAGAGAGCTCTGCCAGAAGTTTATCTTCATGAAGGCAGCTCTACGACCCCAGGTGTCTGGTTGACGTGAGTCTTCCCACAGCCGTCTCCATCTAAAGGCTGCAGGTCAAAGAAGCAGACTGAAAATCCCTCTCACAAAGCATCTAAGAAGAAAGAAGCCCCCATAGTGAGCACCAGCTTAGCCACAAACAATCACCTTCATGCTTGGTATCTTTGGCACCACGGCCATCTCAGTCCAGCACCCATGGCTCTCAGAAGCTGATAGCAATTGGTACCACGGACAGGCCCACGCAAGTGATGGGGCATGGGCACAGAGTCATTGGCACCAAAGGACAGGAGTAAGCACGCCTCTAAAAAGACACTCCCAGTACATGAGCCTGCACCGGTACTGCCAGCTATGGCTCACCTGACACAGGAGCAATTGGTGCAGACAAGATGCCTGCCCCCCCTGGCACCACCACTGATGCTGGGATGATTGGTAGAGGCAGAACTCTGCAATTCAAGAGATCTTCACATGCTGGATGCACTGGAGTCCACGCCTCTCAGTGCCAAGACCTCTGCACAGAGCCTCTGCCAAGCATGGGAAGTATCCCTGCTGCCATACCATGCCCCTCTGTTCTCTAGCAAGGGTTCAGACAGAGCCTGAGGTGGTAGTTTTGCAGTACTCCTCCCAAGCTCTGTGTGCTCACTAGCAACAGAGCTTAAGGATAAACCCATAGGTAGCCCCACAGCCAACATCCTGATCTGGCCACCGCCACTAGGCTCTGTGCCGCCACTACCATCCTAATGGCCATAATGTGACTCTTGGGTGGTGCACTACCAACTTGCTTTTTGTTCTCTGAGGCTCACCCAAGGACCTTCAATGCACACTCCCTCAGCTGCACCATCCAGGGCTTCAGAACTGCCTTGAGACTTAGAGAAACAGGAAGCTGGTACTGAGGAGGCTTCAGATGAAGCCGTCACATCTTTTCCACCATCTTTGGTGGATTACTTTCGTTTCTTTCAGGAACTGGCAAAGAAGTTGGCAAACACTCTCCAGATTACATTGGAGGAAGTCAAGGACACTCATCATCAACTCTTAGATATATTCCATTCTTCGCCCTCCTCAGAGATCACCCTCCTGATTAATTAGGCCATTTCAGACTCTGCAAACCCTGGCATCAATGGTACCAACCTTCAAGCGAGCGGACAAAAAATACTATGTTCCCATCAAGGAATCTGAATTCCTATTCTCCCACCCACGCTGTCCGCTCCTGAAGCCGACAATACCAGTCAAGAGCTTCTCCCTATGACAGGGATTGGAAGCATCTTGATCTGTTCAGTAGAAAAGCGTACTCCTCAGCCATTCTACAGTTTCATATCGCCAACTACCAGGTCCTCATGGTGAAATATGATTACATAAATTACACTGCTCTACAGCCAAAATGCTTCTGAAATAAATGTAGTCCAACTTTACTAATTCTGGGTCACTGAGAACGAAAATGATGCTTAAAATTGTTGATTGGCTCTAGTTTTCAAGATATGCTATTGGGTCAGTATATACTACCCTTGACTTAGGAATGGTGGAGGATAAGTGAGTTATAAAGGGAAGGGATCTCAATTTAAACCAGAAATGACTAAAATACATCTTTGACTGGATCTATGAATAAATCTATGACTGGGAATGGACAGTACTTGCTTTTGAGGCAAAACAATGAATGATGCAATCTGAAGCTGGTATTGCATCATACATGATATGAATTGCATCATGTTATTCCTAGAAGTCATGGATGATGCAATCATAACGAAGCTTACATCACTCTGCTGAACAAATTGCCCTATATCAGCTCTAGAAATCATACAGTGTCGTGCTCTCTTATTTGTCAGTGTTTGATTTTGCAAAGGGACACATTTCTGTTTAGCCAAAGTGAGCAGAGATGCCTCGTACTTGTTTGAGCAGTGCAGATAACTTCTGCTATGTTTGTGGTGAAGTGACTTTTGCATCACAAAAGCGCGGTATAAACACTGTGGTTAAGAGAGCCTAATCACCTTTCTTTTGGCTGCAAAATTGGTGATCAGGACAAGAGGTGGGCCCCACACATATGCTGCAACACTTGTGCAACAAATCTTCGCCAGTGGTTGAACAGGAAAAGGAAATCTATGCCTTTTGCAGTGCCAACGATTTGGAGAGAGCCAACAGGTTCATACCAGCAATTGTTACTTCTGCATGGTGCCTCCAGTTGGGAAAGGTGTGTCAAAGAAGTAAAAGTGGACTGTGCATTATCCAAACTTTCCATCAGCTATACACCCAGTACCCCACGGAGAAGGACTGCCGGTTCCTGATGCACCAGAATCATTCTCACTTGTGTCAGACGAGGAAGAGGAAGAGGATGAAACCTCTGGTCTTGAACCATCAATGTCACAGGACCCACATTTTCTCCCATCCTCCTCCTCTGAACCACACCTCATAACACAAGGTGAAGTGAATGACCTTGTCAGGGATTTGGAACTCCCCAAGAGTAAGGCAGAGCTGTTGGGCTCCAGACTACAGCAGTGGAATCTCCTGGCAGGCTATCAGGGCAAATGGAGCCCATCAATGCTTGCAGACTATTGCTGGACAATGACAAGAGATGCTCCATTTAATGAATACAAGAGACAAGCCAAGAAGTGCCTAGTAGACACTGAGTAGGACTAAATTATGTACATAATAGTTTTTTGCATTTTGTTTCATAATAAATTGTATTTATATAAGCCTTTTGCTGATTTTTAAAGTGTTACATAAACAGGACAGGTGAAATATTATCATGTAAAGCAATCATAAACACATGAAAAGACCTAGGTTTACAATTTATGATTAAAACTCTACTATCTACACAATATACATAGACATAAAATTTAAAAACGTAAATATCTTAGAAACAGTAGCCAATCAGTTGTTTTAATTGTCATATTTGAATTCAGCACATCAAAATACATAATAAATAGCACATTTTATCTCTGAAGCAGACGACTTCTCAAAAATTGTAGACCAGTGTTATTCAAAGCTGAATTACTTTATTGAAAACACCGTGACTTGTTCAAGGCCATTATCCAGGAGGGCCAATTAATGGCAAATCACTTAAATCTGCCTTTGATCTGGTCGACACAGCAGCGAGGTCCATCTCCATGGCTGTACTGGTGTGACAAGCTCCATTTATCAGGCTTCCTGAAAGAGATACAATCCGTGGTTGAGGATCTTCTCTTTGAGGCCATGAAGCTCTTCGCCGAGAAGACTGATGCCTCCTTTATCACCCTCAAGGACTCCAGGGCTACCCTCCGATCACTGGGGATCTATACATCAGGACAATTTAGTCCCCAATCCTAGACCACGAGTGTCTCAGTACCAAACTCAGTGCCACTTAGGATTCTCAAAGGAAGAAATTCCCTAAGTGCAAGCCACCTGGCCAACAATCTTTGTCCCAGCCTTCTACATCTAAACGCCACTTTCGATGGGCAGGTTGAAGCACCGTTAGACCACTCCCCATGACTGATACAGCCCCAACCATCATTCCGCACCCATTTTGGCCACTAATTGACAGCATTTCGCAGTGCCTGGGAATGCATAAGATAGGACCAATGGGTCCTAGAGATTGTTTGAACTGGGTACTCCATCCATTTTACCTCCCTATCCCTCCACAACACCCTTCCCCATCCCTCTTCAGGAACCCTTCTGATGATAGTTTACTACGACAGGAGATTGCCATCTCCAGTTAGGAGCCATAGAACCAGTAACTCAGCATCTACAAGGCAAAGGGTTCTACTCTCATTATTTCCTAATATCCAAAAAGAAGGGAGATTGGAGACTTATACTAGACCTCAGAGCTCTCAAGAAGTTTGTCAAGGCTCAGAAATTCAAGATGGTCACCTTATCAATGATCATGCCCACATTGGAACACATTGGAGACTAGTTTTCAGCCCTTGACCTCCAAGACTCCTAATTTTCATATCTCAATCATACTGGCTCACAGATGATTCCTCAGGTTCACTCTGGGACACGACCAATACAGAGAACTCATACTCTACTGGATCTAAATTTCTGAAAATATTGATTTACATATTTTCTCCAGTTAGAGGAATCCTCTCTGCATGGGACTTAGATGTAGTTATTACCTCTGTGATGGACCCTCCCTTCAAGCCAATATCATCATGTACTTTGTATTACTTATTGATTAATGTGTATTTTTAGAGGCAGTTATCTCTGCTAGGAGGCTGAGAGATTCAAATGAACTTGGCTCTCTATACCATATTTTACATAAGGATAGCTTGACTCTAAGGCCTCACCCAAAGTTTATACCTAAAGTAATCTCAGACTTTCATCTGAACTGATCTACATATACTAATGTTTTTTTATTAAGCCTCATTCATCTTCTGGGGAAGCAAAACTCCGTACATTAGTTGTTCTGAGAGCTCTCTCATTGCCTTCATAGAATGAAACCATTTCACAAATCACCCAGACTATTTGTAGCCTTTTGAAGATATGTCTAGAGACAAGGCATTACCACACAGAGACTTTCAAAGCAGATCTCTGTTTCTATCAGGGTCTCATATGATTTGAACAAATTGGCTCCCTCCTCTCATATTAAATCACATTCTACCAGAGCTCAACTTCCAAAGCATGCTTGAATAGAGTCCCTATAGTTGAGATTTGTAGGGCAGCTTCTTGGAGCTCAGTACATATTTTTATTAACGATTATTCTCTAGTGACAGCTTCTACAACTTCTAGATCTGATGCCCAGTTTGCTGGGGCAGTTCTATATTCATTATTTAAGTAGACTCTGAGATCCTACCTTTTTAGGAGGTTAACTGCTAGCCTGTCACTAAGAATGGGACCACATGTAGCGATAATCAAAGAAGAAAGCAGGGTTACTTATGTTATAGTAGCTGTGGTTCTTGAAGAGGTTCTGTCCAAGTGAATCCTATGGCCTGTCCTCTTTTCTTGCTGCTATGGAATCCTTTTATTCTGGATTCTATATGGCAAAGTAACTGAACGGCACTTGGGCTTGCTCCTTATGCAGGGGAAGGGAGATGGCAAGGGTATGCAGGGAGCATGCACAGCCACCACGGACATAGCTGATTAAGATAATCTGATCTTATGCACATGGAATGCATGCGCACCAAGAATGGAATCCACTTACATAGAAAGCCTTGAAGTACCAGTGGTTTGAGCATTGGCCTGCTAAACCCAGGGTTGTGAGTTCAATCCTTGAGGGGGCCACTTAGGGATCCAGGGCAAAAATTCGTCCTGCTAGTGGAGGCAGGCTGGACTCAATGACCTTTCAAGGTCCCTTCCAGTTCTAGAAGATTGGTATATCTCCTATTATTTATTTATTTTATTGTATTTATTTTATTTATTTTTACCATAATTAATGAAAGATAATTAACTTCTCTTTGTGACGGATTTGGTTAAAAATACAAGTACAGTTCAAACATAATTTTTGCAATGTTTTGAAAATTTTATTTTCTGCATACATATTCAAGAAGTTAGTTGGGCTAAAAGAAATCTCACAACACTTCAGCTTAATTAAAAATAAAAAAACCTTCATTGCTACCAGCATGTACTTAATGAATTTTGAAAAGCAAATTTTACTGTAATATGTTAAATATAGAAATGCAATCAGCAAATCAACAGTCCATTTGTTATGTCTCGAGTTACATAATGTAAACAGCCCCTCCCATCAGGAACCCAATATTACTACAAATGTAGAGTTGTACATTTAAATGCTCAAAAGTCAAGAAATTTAAAGTTATAGGCCCCAACTCTGCAAAACAGTCAAGCACATGCTTAATTCCTTCCTTCCATATTCGTGTACTTTAAGTGCTTTGCTTGATCAGGGTCTGTAGTTCCCAACTCAGTCCCATCCCCATGCATACAACTAGTATTTTTGGATTATTGCACGAGTCTGTATTTCTATGCTAATATATAAATGTAATCTGTCTACATTATGACAATTGTGAGACTTATACCTTTGGTTTTTTTTTACTTTTGTGCGAATTTAGAATCTTAACCATGACATTACATTAAATGTAATTCTTTTTGTTGTACTTTGTCCCCAAATGGGTAGGAAGACTAAGTGATGATTGAATACTGGAATAAAAACACCACACTTGTTTGTTTCAAAATGAGATCCAAATGTGTGGGGAGCCAGACTTGCATATTCTGGTGCATCTGGATACTGTTTCTGGGATGATGAGCCTATATTTAGTTTAACAATCTCATTGAAATGTACGAAATAAAGAGACAGTCAAATAATTGTACATTAGAATAAATACATGAGGTGGTTATTTCAATGTATGATATGAGAATCAAATGGTTTTTAAAGCATGATCCTGCAAACACACAGATGAGTGGCTGTACTCACATGAATAATCTCATTAAAGCCAGTGCATTTACTTCCATGAATAAAGTTACTGAAGTATATAGAAGTTTGTGGGATCAGATCTTAAAAACAAATACACATCTGTTGATTCCTTTTATTTGGTAATAATGCTATGAATATCTGCCTGATTTAATTGGTTGCCAAAATATAGTGGAAAATCATGTTCTTTCTACTCATGATTTTTTGTATTTGTAACTTCATTATTTCTAAATCAAATGTCTGTAAGCCTGTTAAAGGCACTTCTCCTCACTGGCAAATTTTGATGTGAAGCTGGTTGAGTCATTGGTGAACAAGGCAAACATCTAAATAATTTTCCAATTAACAAAAAATTATTTTCATGCTCATAACTTAAAAATGTGGAATTTTCAACAAACTAACAAATATGGATTAGAACTTGAGCTGGAAGAGCAAGCACTTGAGAGAGGTGTAAGACTCTGAAGACAGGTACATGAAATGAAAGTGGTTTTTCAGACAATTAAAATGGTGTTGTAAGACATTTAAATAATCTTTTAAAAACAAATTTTACAAAAATAGCATGAGTAACTCTTCTAGTTTCCATTAAGTAGTTTAGTCAGGCTATTTATCGTACATTGGAATGTCATTGGTTGAAATAAAACTGTTAAATAGACTATAGTAAGTGTCCTCATTGTTTAATGAACATTTATTGCTTTTAAAATTAATTCTAAATCTTTTAGAAGAGTTATTTTTGTGGGTTTTTTTAAACCTGAGATCTGTTTTCCGTACTAGTAACAAATGAAAGTGCCTCATGCTTACATTATAACTAATGGGATTTCAGTAATGTTGTGGCATATGGTATAAATGATTTTGATGCAAATATGTATGCTAATTATGTGCAGATGAATCTTGCAGGCTTGCTATTGATCTTAAGTCAAAGACAAATTTGCAGTTACCTTAAGTTTTACATCTATTCATATTTACCAAACTTTGCCAAGTAATATAATTATATCCTATTTTGATTGCACAAACAATATGTGGCTTTTTTTTTTTTAACTCACCTCTTTGGAAAAAAAAAATGCTCTGTGTGGAAAAAATGTTTACTTTTCTCATTTCATATTTAACATAATCTGTGTCCACATTTCCTCTGTACAGATCCCTACTTATGTCCATGGTCATTAAAGGTTTAGTCAGAGTGTGCACTCCTAAAATACATTATGACAACCTTCCCTGTAAACCTGTGGATGCTTATCACCCTTCAGATTTGATTTCTCACAAATAGTGAAAGTGAAGAGCTTTGGCTAGATTTTATATGATGTATGCCCAGAAAAGGGCTTTAAAATGCTCAATCTGCTCAGGAACACTCTCTTTTGCTGATGGACATACATAGTACATTTAAATGTTTCGGTCCTCTCCATTTCACTTCCGAATGTGATGTCTGCCAGAATCTTTCATTCAGAAGTAGGAAGGGAGGAACATATACATTTAAATAAATAAATACAAAATCTTGTCTTTTTGTTGTCCAGCCTTCTGAAAAAAGTATATTCTTGATACTTTTGTATTGTTAGTTATTACAGAAGCGCCTTGCTAAACATGTCACTTTAGTTTTTATGCATTTCTGTGGCACACATCACTATAGTAACTAAGCATCTCACATCCATGATTGAATTTTATGCTCACGTTGTCACTGTGAGATAGAGAAGTAGTAATAGAGAGTTTGTGACGTGCCCATGGTCACATGGGAAGTCATTGGCAGAGCCAGAATAAAACCCATATTACAAGAATTCTAGACTAGTGCCTTAGTCCTACCATCTTCTACTTTGCAAGTATAGGGTACTATCCACGTCTGGTGGCCTCCACTCCTATTTTGGAAAAAAAAAATAGAGCTCTGTTATATTTTTCACTTGAAGTCTAGTCTAAAAACATGCTTCACTAAGTGGGAAACAAATGTATTTGAAAACTCTGAATATGCAGAGTACTTTTTGATTTGTTCTCAAATTGCTACATATTGTTAATAGCAGTAAGGACTACACTTGAAAGGAAAATGTTGCAAGACAGAAAATTCCAGCCTTGGCAATTGCTGTCATCTGTAGCTCAGGTGCAGTCCAAGATCCTAGCTTGCAACCCTAAGCAACAAATTACAGTAATGCTCCCTCCGGTGAAGGGACAGGTATAATCTCCACCAATTTTTTCAGTTGCTTCCCTCAACCTATAGTCATTACTTTGAACTCCTCTGGGTTGCCTGTGTTGATTAGCCTCCATCTAGTCCCCAGTCTCATTACAGCACTAAGTAAGCATTTTAATTGCTCTGGTTGTGTTGAAGTAAATGGTGGCGCAACTTAGTATCATCAGCACAGTGAAGAAACCACAACTCATGTCTCCTCACTAGTATTCCGAATGGCTTCATATAGACATTGTTTAAGAGGGGTGACAAAATGAAATCTTGCAGTATCATGCTTAAAAATTTGTAGTAGAAATGCTGACAAGTCCCTTAATCATGTTGTGAGAAAGTGACAGTTTTTCCTGAAGATAATGCTACTTCTCACAAAATATGCAGAAATTTCTTTTTGTGTGTGGAATCTTATAGACTCTAAGGTCAGAAGGGACCATTATAATCATCTAGTCTGACCTCCTGCGCAATGCAGGCCACAGAATCTCACCCATCCACTTCAATAACAAACCCCTAACCTATGTCTGAGTTATTGAAGTCCTCAAATTGTGGTTTGAAGACCTCAAGCTGCAGAGAATCCTCCATGTGCTATAAGGCAGTATATGGATGTATTTCAGAAGTCTTGCAGTGTGCCACCAATAAAAAAACTGATTTTTTCGACTGAGAAAAAGATCTTTGAAGAAATCTGGAATCTACTGGACCTAGCAAAGCAGAAAATGGACTGTTCCTTTCATTTCACTCTTTGCAGCTCTGATCCTCCAATCACGTGAGGATAACCTCATGCATATGGCTAATCCCACTTAACTGCTTGCATGGATAAAATTATTCCTGCATGTAACAGCTTGCAAAATTGGGGCATAAAGTTTGTAAAATCAAAAGCCTTGTAGATATAGCAGGATCTCTGATACACCATGTATACTCAGATCAATAAAGATGCCTTAAGTTACATTTCTTTTCTCTAAGGTGACCTTGTCTCTGACCTGCAAAAAGTTAGTATGTTACAGTGCAAACATATTTTAAATTTTGCACAGAAAATGCAAAAATCATGGCTATTTTTGTATTTGACATGTTTGCACAGTAAAATAATCTTATTTTAAGTGTGAGGTTCCTTTAGCTTCAATACTGTAATATACTTGTCCAACATTTTAAGAGTGTCTTTGTCCTATGCCTACCTCTGTGCATTAATTTCTCACTTGAACAAGGAATGGTTTTAACTTGGGTAATAAAATCTTTGTGTTAGTTATTGAAAGAGTGCTTATCACAACCTTATTAAATATGGAAACATAAGTGTGCCATTTTTTTCCAAATGGTTTCATTTGCTCATGTTTTCTTTGTTGACCAAAATGACTGAAATTGGAATAAACAATCTCTTAGTCATTTGTAATCATGAGCTGATTAATGGAGTTTGGTTTCATAGCCATTATTCATTCACAAACACCTGATATCTTTCCCCATAAACAAATTGTGTTTGTCCAAATTAAGAAATTAAATGAAGCATTTGATGAGTTTATGATTGACCCTTCTAACTCTGAGCCCATTAGTCAGTGTCGTTATTGTACAAAACTGTTTGACTAATGTGCTATCTAAAGAAGCATGTGGATTTATTATGATTTCTGATTAATGCATGCTGCAAGCCAAACTACTAGATTGTAATAATTTTGATTCTCATTTTAGCAGTCACTGAAGAATTTCATCTCTGATGAAATGCATATACGTCCCGTTAGATTTAGAGATGATTATGAAGTATTGACTGAATAAATCTTAAAATATTGGAGTGTATGTTTTGCAATGGCATATTTTTTCAGACTCCAGTTGTTGGAGTTTACTTGAAGATGAGCCTCTGCCATTTAATATTACCTTTTTTATTTGACTAACTAGTAGAAATAGACCCACCCCAAAGGTACTAAAATACATTTATTTAAAGGGAGCTGTTACCTTGTTTTTCTTTGCTGTACATTTTTGTTCTATATAAATCTTCAATTCTGTAATTTTAATGCAAGAAGAAAATATTTACAGTAAAGCTTTAACAGCCTGCCTATGGAAACACTTTAGAACAATGGATTTTAGGAGATTTCTAAGCTAATAAACATATATTATTTTCTAAATAATGATATTTTTAAAATTATTAAATTATCAAAATATGTTTTCATATTGGACATGGGATAAGATAGAGGAAAAATATTAACTTGTATATAGCTATTTGTTTAAAAGTAGGTTGTTTTTAAAAGTAGGTTTCTTTCAATAACCTAGCCTCCCTCGAACTTTTACAGTCATTTTGCATTGGGAAAACATGAGAAACCAAAAAAAAAAGTGTGCATTTTGCTTCTCTTTTATACATGGTATTGCTGTTACTGGATTGTACCCCAAAGATGCACAAGCTTGATCTGATATCGTGTCATTTCCCCCTCTATTCCTGGGCAACAAGCCGTGCTGTTCCATCAACGTAATGTACCCCATCTCATCAGACGTCACTAGTAATGCTACTCATGTTAGACACACAAGGCATTGCTAGCTTTATATATAGATGCTAATAATATTTTTAATATTACGGGAGAGGACATAAAAAAATAAAACTGGAGGAGAGTATTATAAGGTGTCAGAAGTACTGAGGAGAAAAGCTCAGCCAGGGTGAAGAGAACATTTTTTTTTCCAGATGAGAAACTCTTCCTTTGGACAAGTATTGTTGCTTGTAGAAAAGCCAAAGCAGGCAGTGGGAAGTAGCAGGAATATTAGACCAAATTGCTTGAGACCAAGAGTAAGAAAACAAGAATAAATTTTGAATATGACCCCTGTTTTTGTCATTGATAGAACATTGTCCCACTTCCAGTTTCTGCAATGACAGTTACTATTACTCTTTGAGCAATCCATTAGACTGATCATTCACAATAGTTGCATTAGACACTGAAGACTGTTCTAATTGCTTGCCTGCTTTAAAAGTAATAGTTGTACTGATTACCTTAACAAAAGGAAAAGGAGTATTCACTCCTTTAGAAAGTTACTTCTTAGGTTACAGAGTTTCTCTTGGAGTTGTTTGGGGAAGGATATGATGATACCCTTAAATTCCTAGGTGAATTGTGGTGTGAATTCTTTATAGTAGGTGGCATTAGAGAGTTGTATTTAGTTGTGATGTTCTGAGTACCTTTCCCACACCTAAAGAAGAGCTCTGTGTAGTTTGAAATTTGTTTCTTTCACAAACAGAAGTTGGTCCAATAAAAGCTATTTTCACCCCCTTGTCTGTCTAACATTTCTTTATCTTCTGCAAACACAGTTTGTCAAGGGATTGTTTTATTACTCAAAGTCCAAAACCTTATATTTGTATGTTGCCAAATCTTGTCAGTATTTTTTCCTGTTACAAATTTTGAAGTCCTTTTGGTTTTGCAGACTTTAATATGAAGTTGCTTTTAATGATACACCAACAATTTTCTTGACATCCGACAGGCTTTGGCGTTCTACCTATAGAGAATGAAATCAGTTAGGAAAACACTTACATGATTTGTCACTTTAGCAGAGCAATCAAAAGGACAAGCATTATCTACTCGGAGAATCTCTAAGTGGATCTCCAGCTACACCATTCTTTATCAACTGGCACATATTCCTCCCCCGGATAGGAATGAGAGTCCATTCCACCAGAGCACAAGCAGCTTCTACAGCATCTCTTCAGGAGATACCTATACTGAACATATGTAGGGGTGACTACCTGAAGCTCTGCCCATATTTGCACAAAACATTATGCATTAGTTCAGGCCTCTAATGCAGATGCAACTGGGGGGATAGCAATATTACAGACATCTATACCAACTGCATCCTCTCACCCCTCTCTGTTTGAGTACTGCGTACCAACTTCTGGAATAAGGATACACAAGGGCCAGCACTTGAAGAAGTGGAGGTTACTTATGTGTAACCGGAGATTATTTGAGATGTGTGCTTCCTATCTGTATTCTGCTACCCACCCTTCTTCACCTCTGCTGCAGATCATGGTTGGATTCACAGTAAGAAGAGGAAATGGAAAAGTGTTGGTCCGCTCCACCTCTTATGCTCTGAGCACAAGGAAAAAAACTGCATGTGCATACCAATGGACACTACTTCCTAGGATCACTAAAATCTCAGGCACATGGGTACCCACTAGGGCTGTCAATCAATCACAGTTAACTCTTGAAATTAACTCAAAAAATTTAATTGCAATTAAAAAATCACTATTCATCGCAGTTTTAATCAGACTGTTAAACAATAGAATACCAATTAAATGTATTAAATATTTTAGATGTTTTTCTACATTTCTCAAATATATGTATTTCAATTACAACGCAGAATACAAAGTGTACAGTGCTCACTTTATAATTTTTATTACAAATATTTGCACTGTAAAAATAAATATTATTTTTCAGTTCACCTCATACAAGTACTGTAGTGCAATCTTTTTATCGTGAAAGGGCAACTTACAAATGTCGATTTTCTTTGTTACATAACAAAACAGTGTAAAACTTTAGAGCCTACAAGTCCACTCAGTCTACTTCTCGCTCAGCCAATTGTTAAGAGAAATAAGTTTGTTTACATTTACAGAAGATAATGCTTTCCTTATTTTAATGTCACCTGAAAGTGAGAACAGGCATTCACATGGCACTTTTCTAGCTGGCATTACAATGTATTTAATGCTAGATATGCTAAACATTCGTATGCCCCTTCATGCTTCAGCCACCATTCCAGAGGACATGCTTCCATGCTGATGAGGTTCGTTTAAAAAAAGAATGCATTAATTACATTTATGACTGAACTCCTTTGGGATGAATTGTGTTTCCTGCTGTTTTACCTGCATTCTGACATATATTTCCTGTTATAGCAGTCTCAGATGATGACCCAGCACATGTTGTTCATTTTGAGAACACTTTCATTGCATATTTGACAAAACACAAAGAAGGTACCAATGTAAAATTTCTGAAGATAGCTACAGCACTGGACCCAAGGTTTAAGAATCTGAAGTGCCTTCCAAAATCTGAGAGGTATGAGGTGTGGAGCATGTATTCAGAAGTCTTAAAAGCACCACACTCTGATGCAGAAACAACAGAACTTAAACTAACAAAAAGGAAAACCAACCTTCTGCTGGTGGCATCTGACTCAGATGATGAAAATTAACATGCATCAGTCCACACTGCTTTAGATCATTATCTAGCAGAACCCAATCAGCATGGACTCACGTCTTCTGGAAAGCACGAAGGGACATATGAATCTTTAGCATCTCTGGCATGTAAATATCTTGTGACACCGACTATAACAGTGCCATACAAACTTGTGATCTCACTTTCAGATGACACTGTAAACTAGAAGTGGGCAGCATTATGTTCTGCAAATGTAAACAAACTTGTTTGTCTGAGTGATTGGCTGTTCAAGAAGTAGGACTGAGTGGAATTTCTAGGCTCTAAAGTTTTACTTTGTTTTATTTTTGAATGCAGTTATTTTTTGTACGTAATTCTACGTTTGTAAGTTCAACTTTTATGATAGAGATTTCACTACAGTACTTAGATGAATTAATTTTTACAATGCAAATATTCGTAATCAAAAATAAATATAGTTATTACTGTACACTTTGTATTCTGTGTTGTAATTGAAATAAAAATGTTTGAAAATGTAGAAAACATCCAAAAATATTTAAATAAGTGGTTTTTATTATTGTTTAATCCAATGATTAATCGTGTGAGCAGCATGGTTGGGGGGTGGGGGGTGGATAAGGGGCAGTCAGGGGATAGGGAGCAGGGGGCGGTTGGATCGGATGGAGGTGCTGCGGGGGAAGCAGGGGGATTGGATAGGCATGGGAGTCCTGAGGGGCCAGTCAGGGGGTGGGATGTGGATAGGGGTTGGGGAAGTCAGGGAGCAGGGGGAGGCAGCGGTCAGGGGACAAGGAGCATGGGGGCTTGGATGGGTCTGGGGTTCTGAGGGAGGCAGTTAGAGGGAGGGAAATGGGAGGGGAAGGGAGGGGCCAGGCTGTTTAGGGAGGCACAGCTTTCCCTACCTGGCCCTCCATATAGTTTTGCAACCCCGATGTGGCCGTTGGGCCAAAAAGTTTGCCCACCCTTGCCCTAGAGACAGGCAGCCAAAAAATGAGGAATAGACAATTAGTGGCCACTTGTGAAAAGTTTGGTTTCAATAACTTGGCCAGCATCACATAGGAACTCTGTGGCATAGGCACAGGATTGGAATTTCAGGGAAAGTTCAGTTTTGTCTCTTCAGCCCTGAGATGCAGCATTTTCAGTGGGAATGGAAGCTTTGGTGAGTTTAGCTGTGAAGGTTTGCAAGTCTCTACTGATCATGTGGAAACTGTAGTTTTTTTTCCAAACTCTTATAACTTGGCCAAATTTCAGTGGATTTTCATGGGGATGACAAAAAGCATATCCCAGACACAAAGGCACCTCCCCTTGTCAAGTTTCAAATCTGCTTAAAACATGGGGAAGCTAGAGCTTCTCAAAGAAAAGGCTGCCATAATTTTTAACATGGGCAAAATGCATTTTTTTTTTACCCTTGTTCTTAGAAATGCCTGTATCATTTTGGCTGATATTTTTCACAAATGTTCAGCCTGAGGCAGATATCTGGCATGTAAAATTTCAACCCAAATAGTCAGTTTGACAGAGTTATAACCAACTGAAAACAAGCTCTTATAATGGAAAGTGTTGGGCAACCTTAATAATAGATGGCACTACCAGCCCCTTGTACGATACATGTCAAGTGATTAATCCTCAGCTATACTACAGAAGTGCAAAGTATTATTACTTTTATCTGTTGTTCAAATTATTTTCCATGGCTCTCCTAAAAAGTCATCTTATCTGCTCAATGGATAGGAAATCTCACAACACTTCAATTTTATTCTCCTTCCTTTTTTATGTCTCTGTGATTTTGAGAGGTCTCCTGCCTGTAACCATTGAATATCTGTCACAGACTGTCTTAAAATAAGTCATATTTGATCTTCTTAAAGTGGTAGCACGGAGTCATCACCCTGATTAGAGTAGGAAATCATTTGTGACCTTCCTTAAATTTTATGGCTGCAGTACAAGAAGCCTCTAGCCTGAATAATCAATTACCAAAGAGTCAAGATTATTTTGAATGATGCTTGGAGTAGTTGCAATACTCTAGTAAATCTTTGACATCCTTAAGACATTTCACATCTTCGTATACTCCAGGCAATGAGGTGTTGAAGGAATTTTCAGTAAGTTAAAACATTTTCCCCCTTGGCACTAAATTCTCATGTTGACCTGAGCATAATCTGTACTACTTTGCCTTTATAGTACTTAGTATACCTGACGAATGTCAGGTGTCATTTTAACAAGCCTTGTCCAGATGCTGGAAGTTTGCAACCATTCTACTTTAGCAATTTAGAAACAGGAAGTATTTAACACCCATTGACACTTCCTGTTGTTACTGTACCCACGGCCCTTATCCCCTTGAGATAGTCTTTTGTGGCAGAAGAAAATCGACACAAAGTTTTGAGACAACTCCAGATGTTGCAACTTACTTTGTAAGAGTGTTTGCTATTACAACTAGTAAAATGCAATCTCATATTATATAACATCAGAATGTGAAAGAAGGGCAGACATGCTGGCTTTCTTGCCTTAGGACAAAGAGAGAATATTTCTGGAAAGTATTGAGTCAGTGAAGCATTGGATGAGATAGGGTTCCGTTGTTTGTAACTGAGCAGTGAAGGAAGGCTTGATACTTTCAGCAAAAAATTGACTGATGTAACTGTTGATCTCCAGATTTGACCTGAGCCATGATTTGACAGAATAAACCAGGTGGTATTGACAAAGGAGAGAGAATAGGCACTTGGTCTGTCTAGCTACCTGGTTGGTGTGGTTAGACCCTCAGTAAGCTAAGCTTCATAAAGTGTCTCAGGATCTTAAAATCTATTCCATCACATTAATTGAAAACACTTGTCAGGGGTTTTTTGTTTTTGTTTTTTTGTATGGCTTCCTGAACATACTTCCATAATCTGCTTTGGAAATAGATTGTAATTTCTTTTCTCAGACAATATAATCATTTTGAGCTTTCAACCTATTTTTAAATAAACTACAAAATTAATTTTTAAAATGTCCATTTTAATCCAGAGTTTGAATGGAGAAGGTTTTCCTTTGACATTAATCCAATCCTCCTTAACTTATTACACATTGGAACTACTTCATTACTTTATTTGCTAATCTACATTTAGCCTGCAGGACTAATTGTTACAACAGGGGACAGAGAATCAGGTCTTCAAAGAATTCTATTCCCAGCTTTGCTAGTGTCACTTCTGTAACTATGGATAAGTCACTTAACCTCTGTGTTTCAGTTTACCTCTCTGTAAAATGGGAGTTCCAGGAGTGCTGAGGCATAATGAATTAGTGTTTGTAAAAGCACTTTGTGATCCTCAGGTAAAAAAGTACTTAGTGAAAAGTGGTTAATATCTTCCGAATGGCTGGTGTGCTATTACAGTGATTGGTGCTTTAGAAATTTTTTTTAAAGATTCATAATAAGAGTTAACTTTGCTGTAGTTTTGATTTTCTGCAAACTTCAAGTTAAACTTACTTTTTGCCTAGTCTCTGGTTATTTAGTAGGTTTATTTGATGATTTTGAAACCTCCAGTTAAAATATCATTACATCTAGAAGATGAAAAATTAGTCCCTAGTTGTAAGCTTAAATGTAAGTACAATTACTCTGCTCCATCCTCTAGTGACTAATGCACAGTACTCATTTTGTTTCCTAGATACTATGGTAACAGGCACATTAAAACACATATGTTTTATAATTAACAGCTGTCCCTATGTGTCATCTAAATTCCTCCCAGGGATGGTATTGGCATTTCATCTGAATCACTCAATAATCTTACTAATATTGGAGTTCAGCAAAGTTATCTAAAACATTACAATTCAGTCACTTGTGTTTCCAAAACAATTTAATTATAATCAGCCTTTGTGAATTTTGAGACCGAGAAGTCCAACCCTTTCTTTCCCAGTTGTTCGTTTTTTCGCTGTGTGATGTGGTCTCCAAAAATGTGACAGAACTCTGCATTGCTAGAAGTGTTAAATCCCACCACATTTACTAGCAGCCACCAGCTTAGTGGAGTGCAGAAAACATGCATGGTAATAATGCAAAATTAGTAAAATGTATTTTTCTGACATTTTAAAAATTGTACTACATAATGTGTTTAGGAAGTTGATTTATGTTATTCTCGTGGTCTAAATCTGTGGCTCAGGGAGTATTTCAGGATAGTCCATGGAGTTGTTTTTGTTACAACACACAAAACTTGTCAGTGTTAAAATCATGGAGCATCTTGCTTATTACATCTCACTTTAGAGGTCTGACTCTCCACTCATTTACACATGTGTAAATCAGGAGCAACTCTCTGAAAATTAGTGGATTTACACTGGTGTCCAAACAATCTTCTCTGAGATGCTTTCTGTCCCACAAACAATGTCCTACTACCTTTTATGGCTTGAGGGGTTGTATAATGTGGATGGCCTCCACCTCAGCGCAAAATCTAGATGTTGTGAACAAAATTATTCAAAGAACCAAAGGGCATAAAGAGAAGAAATTCTTGAATTTCCTATCCACCAATGCTAGGAGCCTGGGTAACAAGCAAGAGGAATTGGAATTGCTCATATATGAGCATAAATTTGATATAGTTGGTATTACTGAAATCTGATGGAATGATTCACATAGTTCACGTGATTTGGAGTGTTAAAATAAATGGTTATAACCTATTTAGGAAATAATGAATAGTCAAAAGGGGAAGGGAAGTAGCAGTTTATATATAAAAACTGTTTATATATATAAAAACTGCATTACCTGTTTCCAAATCACTGATAATTCAGACGAAAATGGTCTTGAATGCTTATGGATCACTATCTTAACAGGTAAAGCACAAGATGTATTAGTTGATGTCTGTTACAAACCACCAAATCAAACTAGGGAACAGGATGACAAACTCCTTACGCACATATCTATAACATGTAAGGAAAAAAAGTTGCGTGCTCATTGGGGGCGAACACTTAAATTTGAATTACATATGCTGACGGTCTTATGCTGCTGGACTGAAGCATTCTTGGAATTTCTGAATATTAGATGATAATTACCTAACTCAGTGATGCAGGCAACACAGGAGAATTCTATATTAGACTTCATCTTGACAGATAAAGAGTAACTGATCACAGAACAAATAATTAACAAAAATTAATGGTGACTTAGATACAAATGGTCATGACTTGATCACGTTTATAATGTGCAAGCAGAATAAAGTCCTGACCAGTAAAAAACAAACAAACAAACATATATATATATATATATACCCGATGGTTTAATAGGGCCAGTTGCACAAAGCTGAACACAATTATGAGTCAAATCAGCTGGTGGGGAGGAGAAATTTAATTTAAAAAGATGTGAATGATACTTGGGAATTGTTTAACAATACTTTACTAGATGACCAAAAAGCTACTATCAAGGAAGGTGGTCATATTGGTTTAAAACAACAACAAGAAGAAACTGGTTTAGAGAGGCAGTGAAGTCTGCTGTCAGAAAATACTATATAATAAATGGAAGAAAGGGGAAATTGATAGTAATGAATCTAAGTCAGAAGCTAGGAATTGTAGAAAATTAGTAAGAGAAGCAAAGGGACACAAAGAGAAATCTATAATCAGCAGAGTTAAGGACAATGAGGAGGTTTAAAGAAATATACTAGGAACAAAAAGAATCCTAACAGTGGTATTGATCCATTATTAGATGGAAATAGTAGAATTAATAATGCAGAAAAGGCAGAAGTGTTCATTAAATATTTCTGTTCTATATTTGGGGAAAAACAGATAATGTAGTCCACTCTTTCCATTCCACTACTGTCTAAGGAGGATCTTAAACAGCAGCTATTAAAATTCTACATTTTTAAGTCAGTAAGTTTGGATAACTTGCACCCAAGACTTTAAAAATAGCTGGCTGAAGAGCTTGCTGGACTGTTAATTTATTAAAAAACTAGAACAATATATATTTAACATGGGCACACATTAAATGGATTAAAAGCTGGCTAGCTGATAGGTCTCAAAATGTAACCGTAAATGGGGAATCATCATCGAGCAGGTGTGTTTCTCCCACAGAGATTGGTTCTTGTCTTACGTTTTTTAACATTTTTATCAATGACCTGGAAGAAAATATGAACTCATACTAATAAAATTTGCAGATGACACACAAATTTGAGAGAGTGTTGAATAATGAAGAGGACTGATACAGAGCGATCTGGATCACTTGATAAACTGGTTGCAAGTGAAGTATGCATTTTAATATGGCTAAATGTGTATGTTTAGGAACAAAGAATGTAGGTTGTGCTTACAGGATGGGGGACTCTATCCTTGGAAGCAGTGATTCTGAAAGATTTGATGGTTGTGATGGACCCTAAAGTCTGAGTCTATGATAATCAGTTGACTATGACTCCCGGGGTGACACTGTGGCCAAAAGGGCTAATGTGATTGTTGGATGCATATACAGGAGTATCAGTAGGAGTAGGGTGGTTATTTTACGTTTTGTGTTTGCTCCTGTGGAATCATTACTGGAATACTTTGTCCAGTTCTATGTCCACAATTTCAGAAGGATGTTGATAAATTGGAGAGGATTCAGAGAAGAACTACAAGAATGATTAAAGGAATTAGAAAACATGCCTTAGAATGATAGACTCAGTGAGCTCAATCAATCTAATTAGATTAACAAAAAGAAGTTTAAAGGGTGACTTGATTACAGTCAGTACCTATGAGGGGAACAAATATTTGATAATTGGCTCTTCAGTCTAGCCAAGAAAGGTATAACATGATCCAATGACTGGAAATGAGATAAATTCAAATTGGACATTTTTAATAGTAAGGGTAATTAAGCATTAGAAAAATTTACCAGTGGTCACCATGGCAATTTTTAAATCTGAATTGGATATTTTTCTTGTATTGATTTTGGGATGGTTCTATGGCCTCTGTTATCCAGGAGGTCAGACTAGATGATCACATAACTCTTTTCTGGCCTTGAAATCTGTGAATGCTGATATAAGTAAGAGGAGAGCCAGACCTCAAGACTCTTAGGATATGTCTACACTGTGATTAAAAAACCTGGGGCACTGAATCTCAGATCCCAGGTCAAGGGGCTCAGGCTGCAAGGCTAAAAAATACAATGCAAATGTTTGAGTTTGGGCTGGACCCTATCTCCACATGTGATCTCAGAGCCCAGATCTAGCCCAAGCCTGAATGTCTACACTGCAATTTTATAGCCCCATGTGCTGGAGTCAGCTAACTAAGGCCGGCTGCAGCTCTTTTAGTGCAGTGTAGTCATACTCCTAGAGCTTTCAGGGTTGTTTTTGGACCTGTGAAAATAACAGGGGTGGGACAGAGTTTTGTCCACTGTGCATTACAGCTCCTTGTCTTTCTTTGTCAAGTGTTACTCTGATATAAATTCAACTGTGGTCATATTTGCAGACAAAAGCTAAAACTGGAGCTGTAGCAAACAAGCAGAGGGACAGAACTAAACTGCAAAGTGACTTGGATAGATTAGAGCATTCAGGGCTGCAGGGAATGAGGGGAGATTTGGTATAAATAATGTAGTCTTCCACCCAATGAGAGGAAATAAATATCACAGATGCAAAATGGGGGGATGTAACGAAGCAGCTGCAAGGCATACATTAAAGTGAATTTATATCTTGTCTCCTTAATATTGGGGGGTTTATTTTGTTTTTACTTTTTCATGTACCTAAGCACTGTAATTGATTCGGGGAAGGTGTGGGGTCTAGAATGATGTTGGCAGAGCAGCTGGTCCATGAGAGGGACCTGAATTATTAAGCAGTGGCCCATAATATGGAAGTGGTGTGTGTCATTGTATTACTGTACTTTCTGGATTAATTACTGAAACAGTATTATGACAAAGTATGACAGGGTAATTTAGGGTAATGTTAAATTTTTTGACAATAGCACTCTTAATTTCTTCTTATATTTTGCCTTTTAAAGATATGTTAAGCTTGTTGTGCAGGCTAATTTGTAACATTTTTATTTTTAGTGGTGACAGGCACTTTTCTGAATAAGGCAAATACATTTGTCCTTTCCTTACCCTCATATTTCTGTACAAGGCACATATTGCCTGGACCAATTATTTATCATTTAAACCTTTTTCCATTTTTCTGATTGGTTGGATCTAGTATATGCCTTTAAGCTGTATGTTATTGACATTTTCTTCAAAGACTCAAGCTAGAAACAGATGATAAAATGAGCTGTGCTCTCCAGCAGATAAATTTACAGTATTCAGCTGTTTGTAGGTGATTATACTGGGCTGTAACAAAATAAAGCCTAAAGCGTCATATTAACTGTGCCGTTTATATGGGTGCTAATACACTTTGAATAAAACCCTCAATTACTAAGCACTTTTGAGTCCTGACAAGACAGTCCCATGACGTTAATGGTATCTTTATAACCTTTTTAACTTCTTGTTTCTCTGACAGAGCTCTACAATAACAGCAATGGGTTTGCCCTTGGCAAGCAAAAACTCATTTTGAGAGGATAATAAGTATTTACTATTTAGATAGCTGGCAATAAAATTTCTCTGAATGAGATTTTCCTGAGAAAATACAAACTGATTAAATTACTTTCTTTTAATGGACTGGTGAAGCGTGTAATAATAGTTTGTTGAAGCAACAAGCCTAATGTTTAGCTTCCTTTTTCAGTGAAACTAGTATGAATGAAAAAATTTCACTGAGAAGCTCATTTCCACCTTTCCCCAGTAGGTCAGAAATGTGGTTTTTATTCTTAGAAGAACAGAAGAATCCCCACTAGTTGACAATGTGTATTATAGCTGTGAAGAATATTTCGAGATGTCTTAAACTCTTTCCCTGGAATTACTAACAGAAGTACCACTGTACATAAGTGAAAGAGTATGTCAACTTGTATATTAAAAACAAACCTTTCTTGGAAAGTTATTTAGTATGCACGGCATCTTCATCTGACACACTGTAGAGAAGAACTAAATTAGTTAATAGCTGAGTATCATCCAACAGAGGTCAAGTCCCAGGTAGATCTGGAATATTTATAGGAGGAAATAACACCATCTGTTAAAATTATAAAAATAACTCGTTTGGTACATTGACAATATATTTGAAAATATTTTGTTTCATTTCTTACAAATAAAGTCATTCTAAATAAAATGGGGAAAAAATCACAAGCAGATAATAGTAAAATAGCACATTTTACAGGTAAACATAAAAAAGATATTTAAAAATAATTTATTCTCATGAAACTAATTTTCAAGTATTTAAAATTGCTTTCTAATTAATGTAATATAAATTGATGGAGCACTCTCATTTTAAGTGTCAGGTTCTGATGATTCATGTTCTACCCCATTTTTTTAAGTCCAAATCATGAGGGACCTTGGATCTGAGGGTGTTCAAAATCCTGTTAGGGGCACTGATTTTATTTTTGTGGGTATGTGTGCATGCGCATCCTCTCTAAATGCATCAAATTAGGTATTTTATTGGCAGTTGGAGAATATAATGTTTGTTGCTATAATAAAATTGATTAAAATGGGACCTTGAGTATTGTGTCCTTATGTGAGGTATTTTTGAATGTGAATCTCTTACAAATACTAATTTACACACACTCGTTTCCTCTGAAGCCTTTGGCACTGAGATACATCTTTTCTGGCATTTTTTTCATTCCAGAAAATCTGTATTCTTGGCATCAAGTTGTACAAGGGTTGGCACCAATACTAGTAACATTTAAAATAGCACTGTGGAAAAAAATTGGATAATATTTCTTTTCCTCTTCTGATTGAACATTATTCACTACAAAAAGGGGCTGTGATCTGCAAACAAATTCATAATTCATAGTAGTATATTCAATTTCAGAAAAATTTCCTTATCCCACTTTCAATAACCTTCTTGAAATGTGTTTTTTAATACTTTGCAGCTCTTACAATATTGCATTGATTTGTAAATCGAAATCTTATTTTTGGATATGCCGGCCTGGATGACTGATGGAAGTATGTTTTCCACAACATTTTAATTGTGAAATAATCCTGGATCATTGCACACACTTTTGAAGGTATTGGTACAGTATTTTGGCCTTGTTCTTTCTTGAAGCTTAATAAGCTGAATAAGTAAGTGCAAAACATTTTTAATTAAGGTAGGGCTTGATTCAGACCTCACATGCTAATGTTTATGATCATACATGTTGTGAAGTTCAGTTGCTGCTCTATAGCTGTTTTTACAAAGATATGAAGCAATGTGATTCACATACTGAAATTTGATACAAGCACTAAGGCCCCAATCCTACAAAGATTTAATTTTTAACCACGAGTAGTCCCATTGACTTCAGTGTGACTAATCACATGCTTAAGCACACCCTATGGCCAAAAAATTAAAAAAACCCACACCCTATGTTCACACTTAGATCCCTAAAATAAGGCACCTACATATAGCCCCTCCCCCTCCTCTTTTTTTTTTGTTTTCGCCCCAGAGGCACTGAACATCTGGGGTGTTCAGTTAAAATCACTGGAGAATTTTAGAAAAATAATAGCATGTTACCAAAGTTTCAGGTTAAAAAAACTACTCCAATTTCTACAGTATTTTTAAGTATAAAAACAAATAAACTAACCACCTACCCCAATTCTCAGCATTTCTAGATTCATTGGCTTTCTGAATCTAACTTCCATACATTTGTTCAACTGGACCTGATGATATGTTGGCATATCCAGGTATTACTTTAAATGTTTCCTACTTTGAAATTTTCTAATCTTAAAAGGATACTTTCTGTTTCACTTGGGTGCCTCTCTGTCATGGGTAGGGCTTTTACATTGAAACAAAGTAACAGATTGAAGTGGTTTAAAGGCTTTAATCCCTTGGTAAATTAGCCAGCAGGCTTGCCTTTTCATAGATGTGCTAAACAACAGGTTGATGCCATTTGAACATTAGCAATGAGAACCACTTGAGGGAATAGGAAATGAATAAGAAGGAGATGTAACATGGGGAGAAAGCATGGATATTAGAGCAGATCATACCGCTACCAGAAAAACTAATAACTATAAATGAGTCATCTTGCAAAGTTATTGGGCTATCTAAATGTTTGTTCTTTTTTTAATTTTTTGTGATTGTTGTTATTGACAGTGGTGGCAATAAATATTTATATATACCCTTAATGTTGCCAAAACAAAAAAAACCCACCTCAAAATATTTTACTTTGTGTTTTTTTTTGTTTTTGTTTTTGTAATTTTGGGGAATATTTTCAAATGTATTTATATAATCCATGAAGCATATAATAATAAATGAAGATATATACTAGTATTCAAACATATTCAAATATGTTTATGTAATCATGTAATGTAAAAGGAATTCCAGATCTATTTTGGCTTTATATCAAAATAAATGTTGTTAAGTTTCAAGTTTGTTCTTGTTTATTTTAGGTTTAAAAATGTAAATAGGGCTTCATGGATCTTTTAGTAATATTTAGCACTTATAAAATGCTCTTCATGAAAAATGGTGAGGGCAATAACAAATCTACAAAACCCAAAATGATATATTGCTGCTTGTTTTGCATAGTTTCTGATTTTTCCAGTGGTATTAGAGTATTAATTTTGCTCTTATGAAAGGAAATATTACGAGGAAATCAGACATTTGCTGTAGTATTCTACAGCCAGAAGTGACTGGCATTTTGATATTGATAACTGTCAGCAAGTTTCAACATAGAGAAAACTGATATAAAATTAAAATATTTCAAATTGCCTATTAGCCTCTGAGGCCTTCTCTCAGGGCTTTTAATTTTCTATTTAGAAGGGGGTTTTAGGGATCAATATGAAGATCTGTTGATAATATTATATTTAATTAGAATAATCAAAAACCATGCTCAGAGCATGACACCTGCCAGGGAAAGCTTCAAAAAGACAGTAAGCAGCATGTGTTAGGATAGCCTCTTTTGCTTGTCCATGAGCACTAATCTAGGAAAAGTCCCAAATGGGGCAGCTAGTCAGCTATTTCATTGACTTTGATCTGGTTTGGGGGGCAGTTTATTTTCCCATAATGCCATTGATCAATGATTTCCTTTCAGCAGTGATGTAATTAAAAGGCTTTAGTCAGCTTGTGCTGTGTTGTTCTGAAATGTACTATTCTTGAGATTTAAAGAAGATCGATAGGGAGCAGTGGCCTGATGTTTAGACCAGAGCAGGGGGACCCTACTGAGAGAATAAGGCATGCATGAAACAAGGCTTCAGGACACAAACAAGATGTTTACCTGGGACCTTGAGCTGACCTATTCACAACACATCCTGTTTAACCAGTAGCATTTTATTACCTATTTTTATCACAGTTCAAAACTAGTATATCCTGTTTATTATTGATTGAAGTTTATTCAAAACAATTGAAATCAAATACTCCATGAAAACCGTGATTAAAAAAATGAAATAACTTTTACCAAGGAAATGTTTTAATTTATTACACTGATCACAAAATAGTAAGAACTTCTTTCAAGTTACTTTGAAATGCTATTATCCAAAAAAGTGAGAAAGCAAATAGAGCTGAAAAGGGGGTACAATTTTTTTTTAACTATTGGAGTGTGTGTAAATATGGTCTAAATCAAACTGAGACACTATCACAAGGATTACTATGATAAACTAGGATTGGGAGATAATTGTTGCAGAACAAAAAAGATAAAAATACACAATTTATTTTCCTGAAATAAATGTTTAGACATTTAAAGTTGCCTTCTAAATAACATAAGTACAGTTTAGGTAGATATATTCAATGTATATGTAATGTGTGTGTGTTTGTGGTATATGTCTGTATGTTGTGTGTGTGGAAGAGCCTTCTATCAAAGCCTCCCTCCTTAGGGATCGGGCACAATTAAGTGAGATTCCATGCTCCTGCCTCCCACTCTGGACCTGATTCTGAAGTTCTTATGTGGGGTTTTGACTCTGTGGTCAGCTAAATCTCCTTGTTGTTGTATTTGTTATCCTCTGATCAACAGGATGGGGGAGAAAAGCGCACAGTGTTTTTTTAAAGCATGAGGTAAGAAAGACGAGCTATTCATCATATTCAGTGATGATCTTTCAGAAGTCATAAAGGTATTCTGAGAAAATTCACATGCAAATGCTACCCTCCATCAAATCATGCATAATCTGTACAGATTCCCCAAAGATTGTCATAAAACTTGGTGTTTTCTGCCCTGAATTGCTCAGCAGCGATGTTTTCTTATCACTAGAGGGCAGCATAGCCATAAGAGAGTTTTGCAACAGAAAGGGGGCTTACATCCACCATTGAGGTGTGCATCCATGGCTTTGGCCATCTGGTGACAAAAATTGGAGGGCGAGTACTATCCTGATGAGCACCCTCAAGAAATACTTGAGAGATCACCATAAATGCCAGCCTGTAGGGCTGTGGTACCACGTTATTCAGGGCACATCTATTTAGGAGATTTTGACCAGGCAAAGTAAAGATATTGCATCAGCTGCCTTGGGCTCAGGGCAGTGAGATTAGTACTTCCGTCGTTTTGGAACCTGGTTTGAGGTCAGCCATTTCTTATGTTGAGAGACTGATTGTTTTGTTCCATCTAAGCAAGGAGCAAGACACTGTTCCAAAGAGCAGCAATATTGATGATTTGGCAGAACAATACCTTTTTATGCATTAAACTACTTATTTGTCAGGTATACTCAATCTGCAAGAGGACTGGCTCAGTTTTCAGAAGTTCCTTTCACATTATAGGGGTATTTTAGTTAATTTGTATTCACTGCAGGATGCAGACCCTAGTTGTCATTGCAATAGTGAGAAATGCTAAACTACCCAGCAAGTTCATTTATGATCAGGGCATTCGTTTGCTTCTCTATTCATGAGGCATGGGAGCTTTCATGTGTGTTTTGCTTGAGTGTCTTATACCTTGAGTTCTGAGAAGAGATGGACAAGGCGTTAGTGAGCTTAATTGTACTGCACATATCAGTTTTGTTACTCTAATGCTGATAGTTAAATCTAACCAGTGTCTAATCTTCTTTTGCCAAGTCTGTTGACCACAGTCCTTCAGAAAAGTTTTTCCTGAAGTCCTGGTTCATAAAAAGAAGTCTCTGAAGCAGTTAGCCGTTTTGACTTTATTGCATTCCAAAAAATGTATTATCTTCAGGGCATACTTCCCCTATCTAACTTGATGCGCCTGGGTGGGCTGTTGGTAGCAGGGATTGAACCTGGAACCTCTAAATCTAAATCCAGTGGCCTTTACTGCCCAAGCTAAAAGACACCTTTGTTAGAAAGCGTGTGGCAGTATTATCCCCTATCTGTGTCCCAGCCATCACTAGAGGAGGACAGAACATTACACTGAATCAGTGTGGGTTACAGAAGGTATTTGTTTTTTTTCTAGTTGGCATAGCCAGAATAGATTGTAGGGCCTGCCTTATCCATTTCCTGGGTGCTGGATTTTTTCCAGGAAATAATGTAGAAAAGATTAGCCTTATCAGACCTAGAACCATTAACTGCCTCTCTGTAGACTTTAAATGTAAAGGATCTAGTAGGGGGGAAATCTTATTTTGGGTTTCTATTCAAGTAATATTTCTTGTGTTATTCTTGGTCTAAAGTGTCAGGGGTATGGCTGCATTTTTGTGTAAATCTGTTTTCATTGTCTTTCACAACATGTTGCCATACAGACTCTTTGCGGTTTCTTTCATAAAGTGAAGTCAAGGTTACACAATGCTGACCTTCCTTCATTCGGTCCCAAACCAGCTGCAGACACGGAGAAAAGCATAGGATACCGTAGGTATTGGAATGGTACAATGTGTATATGCTCGCCATACTGTTTTGAGTTCAGATCTCTTTAGTTCTGCCCCTACCCACATTGTGGCTGTTCTCAAGATTCCTATCCAAAAAGTACGTACACGACTCCCTGAGATTTCACAAGGCCTTCTGTCGTGCTTCAGGGAGCTCATTAGAATTGTAGGAGAACAGGTCAAATGTCCATAAAACACTTTGAAACATCCTTTGATATAGGATTATCCCTAAATGGTAGAAGAAGATATGGAAATAGTTAGCAACTGAGCTCCTCTGAATTTGTAGCACACTTTTTTATAGATAGATGTCTGTCTACCAACTTGACCCCATGTGAGTGGAGTGCAGAAAATAGAGCACACAGGCACCTAAGTGGTGACCTGTGCATGGTAGGATAGTCTCCTTTTGAGCTTTAGCTGCAGACTGAACTATTCCACTTGCAGTCTCCATCCACATTGACACTACAGTTGCGAGACTGACAGAGATAAACAGGATTGCTTAGATTTGCTCAAATCAAGTCTCATCCAAACCAGGGTGAATTGATTTAAATCACAGTGACTTAACTTGCTTATGTCAATCGTGATTTAAATCAGCATGCAGGAAACCTCAATTAAAATAATTGATTTTAATCTTGTTTTGCATTTGTACTTTTTAATTATTTTCCTAAAGAAAGGACAAGTCTTGTTGGTTGGTAACCTTTAAAACATGTTTATTTTCAGCTAAATATATTCTTTACACTAAATGTTGGTGGTACTTTCTGCTAATTAGGAGGATACACTGTATTTATACACATTTACATAAGTAATTATGTAAGGTTTATTCAAGCAGCAAAGAGTCCTGTGGCACCTTATAGACTAACAGACGTATTGGAGCATGAGCTTTCGTGGGTGAATACCCACTTCGTCAGATGCAAGGTTTATTCAGATCCTTAATTTTTACATTTTTACTCTGTTAGAAAATGGTGAATGGTACATTTCTTATTTACTAAAAAGCTCTATTTGGATGGAAATTGGAATTTAATTAAAAATGCACAAAACCAGCATTTTAAGTTTTTTATTAGTACTTAAATGTACTTGGTATATAACAAAAAGTACATTTATCAAAACATGTTTTACATTTATAATTAAGATTTATTCAACAAAGGAGGCATTATCTGTAGTTACTGAATGGAACTGGTTGTTTCTGGTCCCCATGTCCTTCAAGATTTTAGAACTAGCAGATCTCATCCTCTCACACCTTGTTTTTATTCATAGATTGAAAGAGGAAAATGAGCTTTCCTGCTTTCCAGCTCCCAGTTGGCTTCTTAACTTTGACTGAATGTTCAATATCATTGAACTGAACTAGCTGAATAAATTGAAATTAAAAAAAATTCTCTCTATATCAGCAGAAAAGGCTGGTGCTATCAAAAACTTGTTTAGCACTTCGGCAAACTCTGGTTCCAGGTGCTTAGCCAGTGACTTCTACCAGTTCAGTGATCTGACATTCTTTAAAACTTCAGCAGCAACCATGTACTGCTTTAACTTTACTTTTTTATTTAATCTAAACAATCTTAATCGTTTATAGTGAATTTATAGATTCATAGATTCTAGAACTGGAAAGGACTTGGAGATGTCATTGAGTCCAGTCCCCTGCCCTCATGGCAGGTCCAAATACTGTCTAGACCATCCCTGGTAGACATTTATCTAACCTACTCTTAAATATCTCCAGAGATGGAAATTCCACAACCTCCCTAGGCAATTTATTCCAGCGTTTAACCACCCTGACAGTTAGGAACTTTTTCCTAATGTCCAACCTCTAAACCTCCCTTGCTGCAGTTTAAGCCCATTGCTTCTTGTTCTATCCTTAGGGGCTAAGAGGAACAAGTTTTCTCCCTCCTCCTTATTACACCCTTTTAGATACCTGAAAACTGCTATCATGTCCCCTCTCAGTCTTCTCTTTTCCAAACTAAACAAACCCAGTTCTTTCAGCCTTCCTTCATAGGTCATGTTCTCAAGACCTTTTATCATTCCTGTTGCTCTTCTCTGGACTCTCTCCAATTTCTCCACATCTTTCTTGAAGTGCGGTGCCTAGAACTGGACACAATAGTCCAGTTGAGGCTTAACCAGCGCAGAGTAGAGCGGAAGAATGACTTCTCGTGTCTTGCGCACAACACGCCTGTTAATGCATCCCAGAATCACATTTGCTGTTTTTGGAACAGCATCACATTGTTGACTCCTATTTAGCTTGTGGTCCACTATAACCCCTAGATCCCTTTCTGTCATACTCCTTCCTAGACAATCTCTTTCCATTCTGTATGTGTGAAACTGATTGTTCCTTCTTAAGTGGAGCACTTTTCATTTGTCTTTTATTAAACTTCATCTTGTTTACCTCAGACCATTTCTCCAATTTGTCCAGATCATTTTGAATTATGACCCTATCCTTCAAAGCAGTTGCAGTCCTTCCCACTTTGGTATCGTCTGCAATAGATAGACCTTAACATAATTTTCAAAACATTAAATATAATTCTAAATAAGTTTGTTTTTGAAAGGAAATATATATTTAATTAAAATTTTAAAAATCCAAATCAGTTTATCCTTAATCATTGATAATTTCTTTTATCCACCATGATCCAAGCACTAGTAACAACACCTTTGTGCAGTTGGGAGCACTTTTGTGTGAGATCTTGAGTTAGCATGCAACACTTCTGTAGTGTAGACAGACAGTGTAAATGGAAGGTTAAGTGCATCTTCCTCTGCATTATGATACGTTGCAGAGAGTGTGCTTTGGGAATCAAAGCTTACTGCATAAAGACTATTTAGTCTTCCTGAGCTGAACATGAATTGACAAGCACAGACAGAATTTACCAGGAGGCCCTCACTGCACATTTAAGAGACATTACTGTGTGTTACTGAAGAGGTCAGTTCAAACGCAGTTTCTGTCAGTACATAAACGTTTATGTAAAACCTTTAAAAGCAGCATCTTAACATATTTAGTTAAAAGTAAGGACTGTACTGATGGGGCAGTACACCGTGGGAACTAAATATTTCATCATGCATTTTAAAGGAGCTGCTTGGACCTTCCAAGGCAGAAGACATACTGTTAGATCTTTGTTTCGGCGCTACTGAATCTACAGAAAACCCTCTCTTTTGTCCTCAGGAAGATCTGAATTGGCCCTTTTAAAATGAAGTCTGAAACTTTATTTCAGGCCGTCAGAATGGTGCACCTATCTCTCTGTGTGTTTTCTATAAGGTGTCTAGAATACCACTGGTAGAAAATTACCTTGCTTTGTTTCATAATTAGGTCCGAATAAGAATTGGCCTGAATTTTGGTCTCTCCAGTTGCCCACAAAAATGCATGTTTGTGATCCTTTCAACTCAAATCAACCCTGCAAAACTAGGGAAGGTCCAGATCTGATGAAGTTTCTTTGCCTCATGGGCCCAGACCAACAAAAGAAATTGTCATGGGATCTTGCTAAGCATTTTCCTTTAGTTTTGGCTGGGTAATGCTGAGAAGTCAAATTTTGTCTTTTAAAATAATCATTTATATTTTTACTTTTAAGTAAAGTTTTCACTTAAAATACAAATGTCAGTCTCCATGCTCTACCTTAGTGTTTTACTGTATTTCTGTAGAACTGTTTTTATCTTTAAAACCAATAACTCTAGACAAGTTGTACAATTACGATAGATATCCACTTGTCTCTATTCCATTATGAGACGCATGCAGAGGGCCTTCGACTGCCCAGAACTGGAGAGTATCTGTTAGTATAGCTGTACAAAGTGAAGATTCTTACAGCTTTTTAAATCTATTTTAGGTTGAGAACTGAAAGGTTTTATCTTTAACCGTGAAGGCAATTTCAGCTGCTCATTTCTAATTATTCTCCTTTTGCAAAAAGCCATTAGAATAGCCAATATAGGAGAGATTTTTTAAGAAGCACCTAAGGGATTTTGGAGCACAAGTCCCATAGGCACTTTTTAAAATCTCCCCCTCTTGCCTTTACCTTAATTTTTTTTACCCTTTTTTAGTTTTCTGTAGAAGTGGAGTTGCAAAAGGTGTTGGCAATCAGCCTCCTTGAGAGACTTTGGCTGCTGGCCAATTGCTGGGATATACACATACCAGCCTCAAGAGAATAACTTTTGGGGTCTTAAAGTCTGTAATACTTCAAAATGGAAGATGTAGATTAATTTGATTTTAGTAGGAAAATATTTTAAGAATTTTTTTTTACTATATTTTCTATGATGGCATTGTTGGTGTTTTTGCTGTTTTCTTTTATATTTCCAGAAGGCTAAGAAGTTTATATCTCTGTGGTTACTCTGGATGCCAGTTGCATAGTCTGAACTTACACAAGACGAACAGTTCCCTCTTTTGTTTTGCTTATGTAAAAATACACAAACCTTGAAATTAATCATGCTGCAATTTATACCTGAATGAGTATAAATCTGATAAAATTGTATATTCAATATAAACATTTATTTTAAATTACTGCACCTCAGGATAGTAGTTAGTGACAAATTATACCCTCCCTTATGGTTCGAGCTAAGTGGAATTATACAAGTATAAAAGATCAGAATTTCACCCTTCATTAAGCAATAGTCTTGTCATGCAGTCTTTGTAATGAGCTAATGGACTATGGCAGGCCTTAAACATCCCAGGACTTTTGGCACCCAGGTCAGCTATCTAATCTTGCAATCTGCCTATGTATTTATGTTGTGTGTCTTCCGGATAACAAAACAGAAGGCCACCTGGGGCATGAAAAACACTAAGCTAGGTATCCAATATTTGGTGGTGGTTGGCTGTTTAGATTTTTGGTGGGAGCTAGGGGGAGTTTGTTTTGTTTTTGTTTTTTGGCTGGGCATGGCTGCAGATACTAAGGCCTGGGTACTTTCTTGTTTTACCTGTCAAGAAAGGGAAACACTAGCAAGGAAAGTCAGATCTCCTTTAGGGGAAATGCCCCAACCTGCTCTCTCCTAGGAATTCATACAAATTAACCTGAAAGCCCACTACGAGAAATGCCAGCTGGAAATTGGTATTTGCTGGTAGTAATGACACTTTCTCAAAGTATGTGGTGGCACAGCTATTAAAGGATAAAAGAACTGAAACAGTTATGGCTGCATTAATGAAATATGTGGAGTTGCAGTTTGGCCCACCAAATTGATTTGTAGTGATCAGAGGAAGGAATTTGAATTATGGGTATTACATGAGGTTTGCTGACAACTGCAGGTAACCAAAATGAGGACCAGTGTTGTCCATCCTATGAGTAATGAGAGAGTGGAGAGAATAATTGCATAATTGGTTCCATGCTTGGAATTTTAGGCAGTGAAAACCAACAAGATTGGCATACAAATATAACTTTGGTCATCTTTCGTATAATACCAGATAACAGTCCACTTCCATTACTTGCCCTATAAAATTATTTTTGGACACTGCAAACTCATGCTTCCCTGCGTCTGGATGTTCAGGCAGCAAGAACCGACCAGGCTCCCTGCACCTACTCAGGTGGGTGACACAGCAGAGTCTTATTTCAGTGACCTAAGGAAACCACTCTATACGGTGAAGAAACACATGAGCCAGAAGTGAACATGCCAAACAGAATATGCAAAAACAAAGGAGAATTACATACCCATCAGGGAAGCTGAGAAGTTGTGGCTATACAATGGGGAAAAGCTGCTTGGGAAAAATAACAAACTTACTCCTCTTTGGAGGGGACCTTACACAAAAAGGAGTTCACCCCTTTGTAGTGCAACAAGAACCGGTGTACAGATTCACTGGGAGAAAGTGGAGGGCAAACACTGAGGATGCTCAACAGTCATACCAGAGGGAAGTAGAAGTGGATTTGGAAGTATCCTAGCAGGTTTCTGTGGCTCTTGGTGAGAGACAGGTTGTGGAGGAAGAATTGCTGAGATGTTCTCAAAACTTCAGCACGCTGCAATCTTCAACAGGCTGTCTGTCCACAACAGATAGGCCTAACCTGGAGGACATGAACGTTGTACCCGTTGATAATCTACATCCCACTATGAGTGATGTTTCCATGACTGAATGTAGTACTCAAGCAAACAGAAAGGTATGGAAACCTGCATGGATGGCAGACTACCTGGATTTCTAAGAATTTGCAACAATATTAAAACTTTAGTTATTGTTATAAAATCTTATTCAGCTAGCATGGACGAGTTCTAATGATCAGTGTACACAGCACCTCCACCAAAAGATAGTGCTGTATTTTTATATTAGTGTTATATTGATGTCTTATATCTTATGTTGTATTTGATTGGGGGAGAGGGGAGGAAGTTTGAATCCTTTCTGTGTACTGAAGTTGTTACTTGCAGTGTTTCAGTAAATCCTCTGAGTTCTATAAGCAAGTATTACACTATTCACTAGTAAATGAAACTGATGGTTCAGCATGGCTATTGTGGCTTTATATTCTCTATTCCACCCTCAGTGGGTTTGTACTTCTGCATGTTGCGTTTTTCTTCAGGGGAAATATCTGAAGTGGGAGGAAGAGGACTTGCTGGCAAGAACATTGCTGCCTCTCTTGACGGAAGTCTAGTACAAACAGAAGAATTTTGCATTGTTTGAGAAAGGAGACAAGACATGAATTCATCCTTAACTCCTGCAGCAGAGTGTTTCATAGACAAACACCCTTCGCCACTAAAATTGCTTTGTCATGGCTTCAGTGAGCTTCAGCCTTGGTACCAAGATGGAGAACCATACCTTGAACTGGATCTGCTATTGAATGAAGTCTCAATGTAGTGTGTGGAGCACCAATGTGACATGTTCTTCTCTACCCATTCTACTTATGAGAAGGACTGCTGCTCTTTGGACAAACTGCAACTTCTGTGTATCAGCCGTTGGTAGAAATTATCCTAGTAGTGCAGTCTCAAGTTAAAAAGGTCAAGTCTTCATCTGAAGCAATAGGGGCAGTTTTCATGCCACTTGTAAACAGAAAAAGGATTTTTTGGTAACTGCTGTGCCAGGGGCACCCAGGCACAGTGGAGAGTTGAGTATGGCTTCAGAACTGCACTCCTCTTGACAGCTGATAGATGGCTGCCCTCAACAGCAGGGATGGTCGTTGATCAACAAGATCTTTGACATGCATGCCTTTTGTTCACTGTTGTAATTGTATGCTACTAAAACATAAACTAATTTTAAATATTAAAAGCTTATTTATCTAATAGTGTGAGCAATATGCTCTTAAAAATAAGCAAGAAAAACAAACCCTGCAAAATATTTCAAACATAAATTCAGGTCTGCTAGAAACTAAATCTAATTGGAGGAATTTCTCTGAGTTTCCGATGTTGAATAATGCTGCTTATTTATTATTTTGCTATAGCTCTCTATACAAATATATAGGTGCACATGTCTATGGTAAAATTATTCTGTCAGAGTTATGAGAGCCAGTTGGAATCTTCAAGGTTGCAGATGAGCAAGTATAAATGCATGTGTATATTATAAGTTGCTTGCCCTTGGAGCGAACTTCTTACTGACAACAAATCTCTCTTAAATGTTCTTTGAGAAATCAGTCCTTTGTTCAGACAGTGTTTGTTTCAGATCTTTGACTAAAATTACTTTTTAATATACTTTATTTTGAAACAAATATATTAAGAAATGTAATATTTAAGCAAAATGTTTGTACTGCATATGTTGTTTTAATTCTTTAGCCAGTATCACAGCAAATAATTCATTTTGTGGATGTTCAGATTTGGTGTTTAATTTAGAGTGATTTCTTTTAATCTAGCTACTGAATCCAAACCCAGATAGACTCTGGAATAATTTCAAGGGTGGTCTGCTGTATATTGTGAAGATAAATTGTTTGTTTTTAGCAGAATTTCTGTATCTTCATTGGTTAAACTGGAATGAAAATTTACAACCAGTCACTGCATTTTTAAGCAATGTAGTTACCCTTTATCCTGGACAAATATTTAATAATGCTATATACAGTAAATGATAGCAGTGGTTAATGATACAAGCTGAAAATGTGTAATTTCCCACAATTTGTTTCTATTAAAACTGAATCTGTACCATTGGTTACTCTAACATAAAACCTTGCATTCTTGCGGATTTTGTGGCATCCTGCTTTTGAAGCCTGCTGTGCCTTCTTCAAGGGTATCTGAAGTATAATTGCGTGTGTCTGACATCAGCAATAACTTTGACACAAATCTTTGACACGCTCTCTCCATTTTGGTGTCAAATATCAAGTCCTTTTGAATGCCAGTCTTAAGATTTTACAGTAAATGTATGGTAAATCCTGTTAGTTTCTGTCCAGGACCCAGAAGAACACCACCATTTTTTTTTCTTGGTTTTCAAGTGCTTCATTCATTATCCTTGTGGGTTTTTCAAGACAGTTGTCCAAGGGTTTCTTCAAGTGAGAGTTGTCTCCTTCACGTCTACACTCAGCTTTAGGTTGTTTTTAACTTATTTTAACATAAATTTGCTACTATGTTCTGGTCGCTAAACAACATCCACGTTTCTCTTTTGACTCTTTTTCTCTTTATCTGCTTTGCCCCATCCAGATTTGTCTTTGATACCGTGCTATATACTTGAAATATTTTCTCAAGTAGGAGAGGCCAATCCCTTTTCCTCTCATTTTAAAAGTCTTCTAAAAACCTACCTGTTAATTAAATGTTAAATCCATATTAACTATACTTTATTCTTTATACATTTTGCATTGTATTTTACTCATCCCATTTGTGCTTAGATTGTAAAAATGTTTGCGTTATGATGCTTTTTTGTTACATTTCATTAATTGTACAGCGTCAAGTATACATACAGTGCTATATAAAATTTGCTATCAGCATCCCAGCCTTCCTCTTGTGTAAGATTTAAAGACAGGGCACTCTGTTTTCTGCCCTGTTTATTACAGATGCTGTTTGTATCCAAAACTCCTTCACTCAGGCCCCCGTTCTTCAATTTAGTTAAGAACATGTTTAACTTTTAAGCAAGTGAGTAGTCCTATTTAAGTCAAAGCACATGCTTAAGTACTTTGATGAATCAGGGCTTCGAGGATGTAGGCACATTTGAATAATTAAGTTACATGTCCCACATTTCAAAAATCATCTTTACGTTTATTTATTAAAATCTTTTCTTCCGGCAGTAGGCTCACAAGATGCATAACTTGTTTAAAAAAAGTTATCTTCATCATTTAACATTTTATCCCTCTGTTTGGAAGAATTTTTTAAATCATTATTTTAATCTCTTTACACATATCTAAGTTTTCTTTGAAGCCTTAGCTTTTAATTTCCTGATTTGAATGAGTTTAAGTCAAACCTATAACATTCTAGTGGTATAGGCCTCAATCCTACTTGCCTTGCTGTCACTGATTTCGGTGGGAGTGTAGGAGTCCCTCTCTCTCGAGTGAGGAACGAGTCCACTCCACCTCACTGCTGCAGGCAACAATAGTCAGGCTCAGGCCTTAATGGCTGGAGCAGAGCAGCAAGCAGTCTTTAGCCCTCAGCCTCCTGGCTGGAGCAGATAGCAAATAAACATTCTGTAGAGGAAGGCCTTCCAGCCTCAAGTGAGTAGGCAGCCAGCCCCCAGGTGTGGGGGGATGTGGCAGTAGGGGGCCCTAATAATGGTGGGTGAACCTGCCACTGGGTCATCGGGGAAACACAAACACGCTGCCTTGCTTCCTGTCAGCACAACTGGACCAATGTCTGGTTTCCCTGGACTACTGCCTACCCCTCTCAGACAGCGTTGCTTCATTGGCACTGGGCTTCATCTTGCTGCTTCGTAGTTGGGCAGCGTCCTCTCCAGTAACTCGTTGGGACCTTCTACCTCCTCAGTTAGCAGGGCAATGCTTTGGTGAGCTGCTGGTCTGGGATCCCCCAGAGGGCATTGCACCCTGGAAGAGATGTCTGCCTCCTCCTCAACTCCAGCACCAACTAGGCCTTCCTGTTACACTTCCTGTCCTGCCCCAGTACTTCTGGCAAGGGAGCAGGGTGGATTTGGCCCAACCCACCAGGGGAGTATAGTGGTCCCTTGTTCTTGAGGGAGGCCACTCAACCTCACTACAGGGACTAATCAAGTAAGCTGAGAAGGATTGGCCTATAATTTTTTCACAGAATTCATCTCTTTTTACTGATCAGTTAAATTGCATTCTATCCAGCCATAGTTCAAGGATGAATTCTTCAAGTGATAGTCCCTATGTGTGTTTCACAAATGGATTTGCATGTGTACATATATCTGAGTCTGGAAATTTTTAGTAAGTGGTATCTGTTGGTCTGCACATGCACCGAAATTGAGGTGTTGAGCAGTGTAGACCCACAACTCTCTAATTTCTTCTTACCACTACGTGGCTTGTATCAGAATCTTCTATATCTACAGCTGCTTCCTCAACTGCATCATTCTGTAAATATATTATAAATGAGTTTATTTTAATATTTTAATCTTTTAGACTTAGTCATTTTTCCCTACCCTGGCGAAATTCTCCCTGGGAAAGCTGGGATTATGTCCAGAGTTTCTGGGGTTCAGGAATTGTTTTTCCTGTCCCCCACTCAGTTTCTGTGAGTGACTAACAGTAATGCTGCACCTACTGCATAGGCAATGCTCATATCTCAGGCAAGTGCAGCATTTGCCACTCCTTCCCCGGTAGAATTCATGAGGGTCAGGAGCTAAGTCTTAAACATCTGATGGCACAGGCTATAAAACCCCAGTCAGATCCAGTGTGGGGAGACCCCTCCTTTTCACCCCTGTATATTGGCCTCCTCTAGAAGGCAGTGCCCTTTTGAGCACGAGCTTGGGAGTTGAGACTAAGACTTTTAAGTTTAAGAGCAAAGATTCTCATTAGAGTAAAGTACCCTCTTACAAAGTAAATAAGGGAGTATTATTTACTCCTGTCTCGTAACACAAGAACTAGGGGTCACCAAATAAAATTAATAGGAATCAGGTTTAAAACAAACAAAAAGAAGTATTTCTTCACACAATGCATAGTCAACCTGTGGAACTCTTTGCCAGAGGATGATGTGAAGGCCAAGACTATAACAGATTTCAAAAAAGAACTAGATAAGTTTCATAGAGGATAGGTCCATCAATGGCTATTAGCCAATATGGGCAGGAATGGTGTCTCTAGCCTCTGTCTGGGAGTGAGTGGCAAGGGGTGTATCACTGGTGATTTGTTGGTGTTCTTAATCCCACCTTCCTCCAAACCTTCCCTGATAAGAAAAGATCTCTTCCTGACCCCTTCAAAGTCAGCAGAGCCCTCACTCATGGGTAATAAAATTTAAATTCAACTAAAACTCTTCAGCGAGAGAAAATGGCACAAAATGGTTCTGGTATCAGTTCTGATGTCTAAAATGCAGGACAAACTTCCACTGACCTTTCCTTCAACATCCAGATCTGACTTAGTGCCAATCTGCTGCAGTCCCAGAAAGATTCAACTTCTGCTGTAGCCAGGGAACCACTGGATCCAATGGCACCACCCATGGGCTGACCCGCACCCCAGGATTATCAGAGATCTGTGAATCCCTGGAGGCCATTTTCACTCTCCCCTATCCTCCCTCACCCTTCCTCTTAGCTCTGTGCTTATTCAGAGACATAATTACTCCAGAGGAAGAAGCTTAGTCCAAGTATGCAGAGCCGCTCTCCTCTCCTACCTGCTAGCCTGAATACCTGACCATCAGTACCCTCAGTTCTGCTGGTAGTCCAGGACCTGGCTTTTTCTTCTGATGAGTCGGAAGCTCCACAGGAGGGGTCGCAAGTGCTTTGGAAGATAGGATTAAAATTCAAAATGATCTGGACAAACTGGAGAAATGGTTTGAAGTAAATAGGATGCAATTCAATAAGGACAAATGCAGAGTACTCCACTTAGGAATGAACGATCAGTTGCACACATATAGAATGGGAAATGAAATCTTTAAACCATGATTTGAGGACTTCAATGGCTCAGACACAGGTTTGGTACAGGAGTGGGTGGGTAAGATTCTGTGGCCTGCATTGTACAGAAGGTCAGCCTAGCTGATTATAATGGTCTCTTCTCACCTTAAAAGTCTATGATTCTATGACTACCTAGGAAGGAATATTACGGAAAGGGATCTGGGGGTCAAAGTGGATCACAAGCTAAATATGAGTCAACAATGTAACACTGTTGCAAAAAAAAGCAAACATCATTCTGCGATGTATTAGCGGCAGTATTGTAAGCAAGACACAAGAAGTAATTCTTCTGCTCTACTCCGTGCTGATTAGATCTCAACTGGAGTATTGTGTCCCGTTCTGGGCACCACATTTCAGGAAAGATGTGGACAAATTGGAGAAAGTCCAGAGAAGAGCAACAGAAATGATTAAAAGTCTAGCAAACATGACCTGTGAGGGAAGACTGAACAAACTGGGTTTGTTTAGTGTGGAGAAGAGAAGACTGAGAGGGGACGTGATAACAGTTTTCAAGTACATAAAAGGTTATCACAGGGAGGGAGAAAATTGTTCTTCTTAACCTCTGAGGATAGGACAAGAAGCAATGGGCTTAAATTGCAGCAAGGGTGGTTTAAGTTGGATATTAGGAAAAACTTCCTAACTGTCACTGGAATAAATTGCCTAGGGAGGTTGTAGAATCTCCATCATTGGGGATTTTTAAGAGTAGGTTGGACAAACACCTGTTAGGGATGCTCTAGATAATATTTAGTCCTGCCTTGAGTGCAGGGGACTGGACTAAATGACCTCTAGAGGTCCCTTCCAGTTCTATGATTCTGTGAGCCTTATTTACCATCTCCCGGCCAACCCAAACTGATCTTGCTGGAGGACAAAGATGATCTGGATCTTACAGTTCAGATGGTTCTGGGAGCAATTTCATTGTTTTACCAGGATGAGGCAGTTACCCCACCTATAATCTCACCACAATTATTTCAGGCAATATCACAAACTCCTGCACAGGGTGGTGTCTGAGCTGCAGATACAGCTTGAAGTAGTTTATGAGCCCCAACACAGATTGCTGGAGGTTTTACATTCCTCAGGCCCCAACTGAACGGCCCTCCTGATCAATGAGGCCATCAGGGATCCAGAAAAAATTGTGTGGCACACTCCCATCCCAAAGAGGACCAAGAAATGCTACTTTGCTCTGTCCAAGGGGGCAGAGTTTCTATTCTCACACCCATCACTTAACTCATTGGTAGTAGTAGCAGCCACTGAGAGATCCAGGTTACAACACCCAAAAACTACTCCCTCAGACAAGGGTGCCAAATGGCTCAGTCTCCTGGGAAGAAAGGTCTTCTCCTCCACCTCTCACCAATTCAGGGTTTTGAACTACTAGGTTCTTCTAGCTAAATATGATTTCACCAGTTATATGATGATTTTAGATATTAAAGACAAGCTTCCTAAGGAACATGGAGCCCACATCCAGTCCTTAATTGATGAGGGCAAATTGGTGGCCAAGACTTCCCTTCAAACTATAATAGATGCTGCATCCAGGGAGATGGCCATTATTATGAGGAGAGATTCCTGGTTACAATCCTCAGATTTCCCTAGGCAAGTATAGAGAACCATTCAGAATCTGCCCTTTGATGCAGTTAATCTGTTCTGTGAGAAGACGGATAAGTTTCTCCACTCCCTCAAAGACTTGAGGACAACTCTTCATTCACTGGGTATCTGTACCCTTTCTCCTACTGGGATGAGGGCTTATTCCACCAGAGTGCAGGCAACTCCTGCTGCATGTCTGAGAGATGTATCTCTAGTGGAGCTATGTAGGGCAGCTACTTGGAACTCCTTGTATACCTTCACAAGACATTATGTTTTGGTCCAATCTTCCGCTACAGCTATGGGGATTACAGTATTACAGTTAACCATCACCTCTCCAAGCATATCTTTATTTATATATTTTTTCTGTTTTGGGTTGGGGACTCACCCAAGAAATCATCAAATTTCACAGCCTTTGAGTCTCTCATGACTAGTTAGTTTCCCATCAACAATGTAAAACAGTTTAATTTGTTTTTCTTTAGACTTCTACCTTTTCCTTCAGGAAAGGAGCCTTAAGCATAGCTGAGTTTTTATATAATCCTAGAGGTATCTTAAGGTTGTGATTGTTATGCAAGGAAGCAAGTTGTTACTTTGCGTACTATCTTCGACTGTCTTTGGGATACATGCAAGAGGCCTCTTCTTCTGGATGGTAGTAATTTTTATATTCAACATCTAGGAATTTCCAAAGATTAATTTTTTACATAGCTGTATGAAGAGGTCTCCTCTTCTGTTAAAAGGGGCAGGCATGGGGAGGGAATAGACCCAGTTCTCTAGTGTATACCATTCTGTTTTAGCTATGGCTTTCCTCCATTGCACAAAGAATATTGGAAGAGACCTATCCTGGGTACCAGGGTACCTCCTACTAAGCTACTAAAATTAAGCAGTCCCACAATTTTTACACAGTTGTTTCAGTTAATTATTGATACCAAATATTTTATATGTTTACTGTTTCAGATGTTTTGTAAAGGTCTCTCTATACGTTTTGGTGTAAATGGATCTCTGTTGATAATCCCCAGAATTCCAGGAATCTATCCTTTTTTGTATGGTTCAGATATACATTTGTTAAAATAGCACTTAACAATGGAAAGTCTGAAATAGTAGCTCCATTATTTCAGGCAGAAAATTGTTTGCTTTTTTATTTGATGGTGGTTGAGACTAGAGAATTTAAGTTCTTGATGAGCCAGTATTGCTGTTTAATCATGTATGTCAGCACAAGAGGATTTAAGACCATGGCAAAGGTATGCAGAATTGGTGGGTCACCTGAGAAAACATATGTATATTATGAATCCATGGAATAAATTGAATGCTATTTAAACACAGTGCAATTGTAGTGCATCTCTTGGAGGGGGTATACCAAAAGACCCACCACAATAACATTTAACTTTTAAAAGGGGAACTGTACAAGAATTATGACATTTGTATAGTAAGAAATCAAAAGGAGCTATTCCAAGGATTACATGCCTGCAAGTAGTATGGTGATTATTTAAAAACAGCATAATAGAGGCTGAGACTAAATGTATACCCCAAATCAGAAATGACAAGAAGATTAAAAGAATCCCACCATGGTTAACCAGCAGAGTAATGGAGGCCATTAGAGGCAAAAAAGCATCCTTTAAAATTTGGAAGTCAGTTATGATGATAGGAAGGTGCATAAACTACAGCAGGTTAAGTGTGAAAGTATAAGTAGGTAGGCCAAGAAAGAATGTGAGAAGCAACTCGCTAAAGATGCAAAAACTTACAGTAAGATTTCTTTTTAAGTACATTAGAAACAGGAAGCCTGCCAAACGGGCAGTGAGGCCATCAGACAAGCAAGGTGTTAAAGGAGCACTCAGGGAAGACCAGGCCATTGCAGAGAAGCTAAATTAATTATTTGCATTGGTCTTCACTGCAGAGTATGTAAGGGAGATATCCATGTCAGATTTGTCTCCCATAATGGAAAGCTCTGAAGTACTGTACAACAATGATGTCAGTAGAAAAGATCTGATAAATCAAACCCTAAGACCAGATTATATTCACTCAAGAGTGAAGAAACTCAAAAATGAAATTGCAGAACTATTAACTGTAGTATGTAATCTGTTGCTGAAGCAAGCCTCTGTACCAGATGACAGGAAGGTAGCAAAAGTAATGCTAATTTTTAAAAAGAACTCCAGAGACAATCCTGGCAAATACAGGCCAGTGAGCCTAAGTTCTGTATCAGGCAAATTGACGGAAACCACAGTAACAAAGATAGATGTGAACATGCTTTGTTTTGGAAGAGTTAACTCGTCTTTTGTAAAGGGAAGTCATGCTTCACCAATCCATTAAAATTCTTTGAGGATTTCAACAACTATGTGGATAAGGGTGACCTAGTCAGTGTAGTGTGCTTGGATTTTCAGAACATGGTTGACAAGGTCCCTCACCAAAGGCTCTTAAGGAAATCAAGTGGTCTAGAGATAAGAGGGATCAGTAACTTGTTAAAAGATAGGAAACAAAAGATTGGAATAAACAGTTGGTTTTAATAATGGCAAGAGGTAAACAAGGGGGTCCCCCAACATTCTGTACTTGAACGTGTATTGTTCAACGTGTTCATTAATGATCTGGAAAGGGCATAAACAGTGAGGTGGCGAAGTTTGCAGGTCATGCAAAATTATTCAAGATAGTTAAGTTCGAAGTTATGAAGAGTTACAGGGAGACTCTACCAAAATTGGGTGACTTGGTGACAAAATGGCAAATGAAATTGAACAGTGATGAGTGGAAAGTAATGCACACTGGTAAAAAATAATCCCAACTACACATATGTGATGATGTGTTCTAAATTAGCTGTTACTACTCAAGAAAGATCTGTGGATAGTTCTCTGAAAACTTCAGCTCCGGGGTCAAAAAGGCTAACAGAATGTTAGGAATTATTAGGAAAGGGATAGAAAATAAGACAGAAAATATCATAATGCCACTATATAAATTCATGGTGTGCCCACACCTTGAATACCCTTGTCTAGTTCTGGTCGTCCCATCTCGAAAAGGATATAGTGGAACTGGAAAAGGTTCAGAAGAGGACAACAAAGATCATGGGTATGAAGTGGCTTCCATATGAGAAGAGACTAAACAGATTAGGGCTGTTTATTTTAGAAAAGAGACCAATAAGGAGTGTGGGGTTTGATAGAAATCTATAAAATCATGGATGGTGTGGAAAAGTAAATACAAATACCCAGTGAAATTAATACGCAGGAGATTTATTACAAACAAGAGGAAGTACTTTTTCACACAATGCACAATTAGCCAAAATTAACTGGGTTCAAAAAAGAACTGAAGTTCATGGACGATATGTTCATCAGTGGCTATTAGCCAAGTTGATCAGGGATGCAACGCTATGCTTGGGGCAACCGTAAACCTCTGACTGCCAGAAGCTGGATGAAATAGACAGGAGTGAATCGCTCCAACTGCCGTGTACACTCTCTAGAAACTCTGGTACTGGCTGCTCTCAGAGACTGGAGACTGGGCTTAGATGGACCATTGGTCTGACCCAGTCTGGCAATTCTTATGAATGTTGAATGACTATAAATTGCAAATTCTCATTAATTTTCTTTTTGACACACCAATGTTCTCCAAAATTTTACTGATGAAATCATTAAAATCTAATTGGTTTAAGTTAGAGAAACACAAAAAAAGCATCTGAAATTTCAGATGTATCATTGTAGTTCTGTAACTTAAAATTTCTTCACTCCATATTTCGGAAGCCTAATTAAAAAATAAGGGAGAACACTATGCCGAGGTGTGAAATCTTCAACCTAGAGTGAATTTTTAGTACCAGGGTTATAGAAATTTTTGAAAACCAGATTATAATGGAGACACTGGCAGCCTCTAACTTCAGCATTACTAACAGGTGCTACTCCTATATAGTTTTGTTTCAGTTCTGAAATATAAAATGAAAATATCTAGAGGCCTACTTGGTTTTGTTTTGTCTTTTTTTTAACATGTTCATTTTCTGCTTCCATTTATAATTTTTTGGTAGTTTTGTACTTCAGGTAACTAGAATAGTTGTCATCTGTTTGATTTTAACTTGACCTGGTGACTCCTGACGTTTTAAAATTGGCAGATGAAAGAAAGATTCATCTTGAATATATGTCTCACTGCAGAATTTTTCTAGTTTGCTGACAAGATATCAGGTTAAATTCTTTTGTTAACTGTGAAAGGAAAGATTTTCCGTCATTTTAAATTTAAAAAATCTATGATCGCAAATGCATTTGAATCTCATCAACTCTTTTCTAGAATTTGTTTAAATAGCAAGTTTTTGGAAACTTTTTGTATTTGTAATTGATTAGTGTTTTTCTAAACTTTTATTTTATTTTTAAAATTGATCAGTATTGATTTCATGTAAAGGTATGTGTTTAATACAGTATACAATTAAATTTTTTATCTGAGCAGAGTAGATAATTGTATTATACTGTTGCCAGCTTCTATCAGGAATGGGCTGAGTGTTCCTTAGAAGGACAGATTTACATGTTAGAATACCTGGTTTTAAACCTGGCTGTTCCACAGATTTCATGTATAACATTGTATGAGGCACTTAATCTCACTGGGCCTCAATTTCCTCATCTATAAAATTGTGATAAAACTTACCAAGCTCACAGAGGGGTGATGAGGCTACATTCATTAATGTATATAAAGCAGTGAGATTCTGGAATGGAAACTGATATATCAGGTAAAGTATTACAGTTTTTTTACTTTTTTAATTGTTACTCCATATCAGTTCAGAAATAAAGGTATGTGATATTTATCTCAGTCTTGATTTACTTTTTCTATTCTCAAAACACAGGACTTGATCCTGGCAACAATATAGTGAAATGGAATTTTGCCATTGATTTGTAAGGGAACAGGAGCTTATCTATATTGTTTGAGTTTCAAGAAAGAAAAAAGAAAAGACTTAAAGCAACTAGTCTCTCATCATTTGTTTTTCTTAAGATTTTTTGAAATACCAGTCATATCAAGACTGCAGACATCCTCTCAATGAAATCTTAAGAGCAGCGATGGGATTCAGGCTTTGGTCTTAGCAGAATAGTTGTATTTTATCTCTCTACTTCTTGTTATTTCTAATTGATTTAAGAGGAAACAAATTTATCTTCTGCACAAACCATTTTAATGGCGTAAAGATCATCTAAAATATGAAAAAAGAAATCAACCTGTGCCTGTTTAGTCAATCAGTCACTGTTCAGCGGCAGTCATTACAAAAAAAGGTAATTTCTAAATCTGTTCAATAACCATTTTGAATGAATATTATTGCTTTCATATTGAGGAGTCATTTAAATCAGAACTTTGGTATATGAAAGCTTTCTTAATTCCACATGCTTTGCTGTAAATAGCATTAATTATCATTTGTATACAACCTATTGTTTTTTCAGAGTTAAGTGGCTTTCTTTCTATTCTGTTATTAAGTTCTGTAATGTAGTATGCTTACAGATATGCTGAGTGTCCAAAAAGAGGATCCTTTGGACAAACTAAGCAACACTAATTAAAGTTTTTTTTCAATATTTTAACTCAATTTTCACAAGTTTTCTTGCCTGCATTGCTAATATCAGGTATCCAACAATTTGGTAATATTTTATACAGTATATAGGGAATATAAAATTCCTCTTTTAATAAGATACTTATAAATGAAACTGTAAATGTTATGACTAGTTTGTCAAATTCAATTCCTTTAACTTGTATTTATTATCCCTAACGTGGATTTAAGAGAGTCTACAGCTATGAGAAGTGAACTAAATATGAACCAGAAGCCTTGCTTCCTAGTAATATCTGAATGTGATTAAAAAAAAATTAATTGGTTGTATTATAATCTTTCCCCAGAGCGCACGTGCAACACCCCCACCCCAGATCCCCCAACTCTAGTCTTAGCATGTGAAATTTTAGCATTTATCAGCAAAATAATTGATGTATCTAAGTGTTCATTTATTGCAAAGGATCTTAGACTGGGGATTGAGACCTTTTAGCAGGTTTTAAGTGGGCAACTGGTGGGTTGTGGCATAATCACCAAATGCCACTAGAACCCAGCCAGGGGAGTGAGCTAAGGGGAGGAAAGAGACAACTCTCCTCCTCCTTCAGTCCTGCTGAAGCTTCTCCCTCTCCCTCTTTTCTCTCAGTGCTCCACCAGTTTCTCATGTTTTAAGTGTTTTGTTGTGTCTGTTGGTTGGACAAAATGCTCAGCACTTTATTAATTTCCGGAGCACAAAGCTCAATTTGTTTGCTCAGGTTTCTGAAAAAATTGGCGTATTAAGTGCTTATCTACACTAAGGAGGCTACAATGGCACAGCTAGAGCGCTGCAGCTGTAGCATAGTGCTGTAGTGTAGACATGTGCTACAGCAACGGAAGGGTTTTTTTCATCGCTGTAGTTAATCCACACCCTTGAGAAGTGGTAACTAGGTTGACAGAAGAATTCTTCCATTGACCTAGTGGTGGTGTATCTACTGCGCTTAGATTGCCTTAACTACATCTTTTAAGAGAGTGAATTTTTCACACTCCTGAGCAACATAGTTAGGTCAACCTTAATTTTAGGTGTAGACCAAGCGTAAGAAACTTCACAGAGGCATTAGTTAGACTCATACTAATATTCTATCACCCCATTAATAAGTTCTATACTAGCAACATACCACCTCATTTTTCCTCTCCCTCTGCTTTTATTTATTTTAGTTCCTAAGATAACACTTTAAGTTCAGAGACAAGACTTTGAACTATGAAATAACATAGATGTTGAAATATTTAATATTTAGCCACTTAATGATTAAGTTATATGTTGGGTATATATCTGAATGTTTTTCTCACAATATGGATGTTGGTAGGACTCGTTTCAAACTTCTGCAACTTCATCCAGGTGCTAATTGGTGTCAGTGAACTTGTTAATTATTTGTATTAGCATAGGGCTTAGAAACTCCAGTCAGGATCATTGTGCAAATAATGCTGGTTTCTACAATGATTCCATTGGTGGTTGTGAGATTCTCTTCTTATTCTTACCTATTACGTGAGCAGTTAGCTTTACTCCTTTTCTGTGGTCTCAGTTTGAGGTCTAACACTGCTGTTTCTTTTGGTCAGACAGCCAGGAATTGCTGTTTTAATTTAATCACCCTCTTCTAATCTTAAAATCTGTTTATTTTGGAGTAGTAATAGGCATACATCTCATGTCCTTAATTTCACATCACTTTTACTTGGGATTGATCAATTTGCTACATTAAAGGTATCCACTACATATATATGTACACTCTAAAGATCGTTACCTGATTTATATTGCAAAACCACAATCTCGGTATGCAAGTTTTGCATCTTTCATTGGATTTTAGTTGATGCTAAAGACAAATAATTTTGAACAAACTTCCAACATTAGTTTCTATATGCATCTTTTCTGTCACACATGTATCCTGGTGGAACTTAAGACAACCAAATACAATTATCAGGATCTCCTTTTCAAGCTGGGCATAGTTTCTTTCTGACTGAGTAAGGCATGCACTTAGTCCTTTAGAAGATGAACTGACAATAAATGTAACTGACATAGTTAAATCGTATACTAGTGTACTGGTGTTAAATATTTTTCACTTCTTAAATGCCTAAGACCTGGCAATAGCATTGCTTTCTCAAAAATGTTCTGAAGCATTTTAATACATTCTTTTAAGATACCTTGCACAGATTAAAACATAATCCATTTCAAATTCAACCTTTTATAATCTCTCAAAAATGTGTGAAATTACTTCAGAAGCAGAATTGATATTAATAGCTGTTGTATAACTTTCTGAAATTCAAATGATATATTAAAAATTACTATCTTAGAATGTAACTAATCTAATTTGCTAATATGCAGATCTTGCAGCTAATAATGAAAACATCTTATTCTGAGATCTTTTTCAATTGTTTTCATTGGATATGAAATCATTTTGTAAGATTATTGAAATCATATGGCTCAATGTTCATTCCTTTGGCTTTTCAAACGAAGCAAAAGAATGAACCTAGCCTATAGGTTGTTCTGCCTTTTCAATAACTTTTGGATTTTCCATATTATCAGATTGTCTTGAACTGTTAAGGCAAATTTGAATTTTTTTAAAGGATTCATTAGTGTTACTATTTATTTGGCTAACTTAAAGTAGCATTCTCTTTTCAGACTTCATAGCTCTGAGCATTTTAATACATTCTTTAAGATACCTTGCACAGATTAAAACATAAACCAGACTTCATAGGTCTGAGAACACCTCTGAGGATTTTCATAGGTTAATTTTTTTGTTAGACAAGTTTTTAGTTTTAATACAGGTGGTACATCTTCATTTATTATTTGGAAAGTTAAATTATACTTATTTTTGAAACCAGTGACTTGCTCTTATTTTGAAGTAGTAATAGGCATATCTCTCACAACCTTAATTTCACATCACTTTTACTTGTGATTGATCAATTTGCTGTGCTACTAAGGGTATCCACTGTATGTACACTCTGAAGATCTTCACCCCATTTGTATTTCTCTATCCTGAATATGCAAGAAGTTTTGCTTTAAACATCTGTACCCTTTTCTTAACTTCACGATTGTTATATATTTTTCTTTTAATATTTTCATCGTGCTCTAGTATCAAACTAGGATATACATCTGCCATTAATGTTTGGTGAATTTGAAGCAATTTGCTCTTACAACTGTATACCTACTAGGAGTTCCAAAATAACTGCCTTGCTGCTTTCCAAGAATGTGGACATTCTTGGCACTAACTTAATGACATACTTTTTGAAAAGTGATTTCCCTCGTTGCATTGGTATATTTGACCAAATGCTGGACTAATTTTTGGCTCAAGTTCTCAACCGCGTAAAGCATATAGGAGTTTTTTCCACTCATAAAATTTTCATTGATATTTTAGTCCTAGTTTCTCTTGATCCAGAATCCATTTCTCAATAATTTCACAGGCTTTGCAAATGTCTGCTGCTCAGACTGAGTTACAGTAGCTTCTCCTGGAGCAGTCTGCACCTCACTTATTTATTCGGTATTCTACATATAAAACCAATTTTATATTAAAGAATTGCATAGCTTTAAGGGTTCAATCCTTCTCCCACTGAAATCCAGATGGGAGTATTGCTTGCTGATTTTATTGGTACCAAATTGAGCTTTAAGTCAGTATGCATCAACTGGCTCACATTCCCCATGATTATTATAAAACAAATCTCTTAAAGGGAATGTTTTTCTGAGGTTATAGTAATTCTTCAATCTATATCCATAATCAGTAATAAATCCTCCCTGAATTATATCCTTACAAAGCTGCTGGGCCTGTCTCACAAAGAAATGTCATTGTCTGAACTTAAGGTGCCTTCATTGTGGTGCTCATGGTGCTAAAAAAAAAGAAAGTATTTGCACATTTGGAGGAAACCCTTGTTTCTTGTTTTATTTAATATAATTTCTTAATATGTAAAACTTACTTAAAACGTGTTGATTATAGAGAAGACAAGACACTTATTAATGTTATAAGTGCTCATCTCAGACTGAGTTTTCTCAGATTCTGGAAATATCTAGTTAACTCTGGGAATGCTCAGATATTTAACTCTGAATCATTTAGCTGAATCATTCCCATAATATCTCATTTACTAGTAATGTGATTCCTTTCCTTACTATGTCCTCATGGTTTGCTTGTTAGTCCTCTGTTGTTTGTGTCTCAGATGGAAGGCGTTCAGTCTTTTTAAGTGGTGTTACTTATTTTAAGGTTCTACCCAGCTGCAACTATAGATGACTTTCTTGGCTGGGCAAGCTTTGGGAAAGCTGTGTATGATGGCTGCTTGATGGGCCAGGCTATACAGAGGAAAGTTCTTCCTGTTGCACCAAATCAAAAAAAAGGAGAGAAACATAGTATTACAAAAAGGATGGGGGTGGACACGTTGGAGCTGACTGGGAGAGGAGAGCTCATACAAAGTAATCTCTCATGTCATATGCAATACAGCTCCTTAGCTGTAGCTATTGCAATAGCAAGGGTTAGAATTGCTCCCAAGGCTGGTTCCATGTGGGATAGAATCTAACCTAGTTGTTACATTTAAAGGCAAATGAAAAGCTTTGAGTTGGGGCTTTAGTACATTGATTAATTTTGTGGGAAAGTCCTACTCAGGTTTGTTGCTGATGTCCCCAATTCCATTGGTGTTTGTGGATTGAACTCCCTTCTCCTCCCAGCATCTCAACCATTCTTTTAATATAGGTGCTTGAGGAAACTGGAGTAACTTTTAACACCGTTGCCCTCTTCTCCCTAACTGAGATCTTTTTCCAAACTCAGACAGGAAAATATCAACTCAAGAACCCCATTTTGTTATCACTCACATAATAATTTGCTCCCCTTGGCAGCATGTCAGATGGCATGCTGAGTATGCATTTTGTATCTGATTATGTCATCCTCAGAAGCCCAATCGCTGTTTGGGTGGGGTGGATCTCACATGCAGCCGTTAAGTGTCTGCATAAAGTCAAAGTCAATATTGTGCAGCCCTATCTGAGCTAGTAGCAAACCTTTGGAATAGTTAGTAAAATCCACTGCTGTGAGTCAGGAGCCATCTAAATAATTTGGGGTTTAGCGTTAAAACATATTTAAGCTGAAATTTCTACCAGACTTTGTATGGGAAAGAAAGAAGTTAGAAATGTATTAAATAATAGATTAATTTACATAGCTAAGTTCTTGTCAAGCATCTTTTTTTCCTCTCTCTAGATATTTAGTGGTAGATCTTTAGCTGGAGTATACTGATTTAGCTCTACTGAAGCAATGGAGCTGTGCCAGTTTACACTATCAAAGGATCTGTCCCTTAACTTTGCAATTGGGAAACAAGAATATCTAGGGAGGGTGAAGGACATGGGCTAAGAAAAGTTTACTACTGGTAGCACTATTTTCATAGTAGTAGTAGAGAAAATATATATATACTGGTCTTTCGACTCAGCTGTCAAGAATAAAGCAATTGTTATTTGAAGTATTTCACTGAAAATGTAAACATTTTCTCCTTAGAACTATCTAATTTTTAAAACCTACACTTTTTAAAAAGTCATGTGTAGATACTGTAGCATTTCCATTTAATTGCTATGGATGGCAGCTTTCATACCACCTGCCCTACAGTCCGCTTTAGAAAATGTTATAATGCCCACAAAGTGTCCATTTGTAACTGCTGTTTCTGTCTGTTTATAACCAGAGAAAGAGTTAATAAATGTAATGTATTTGATTTGGGGAATCTGTTCTCATCCTCTGTTACAGATTGTCCATTATGAGTAAAGTGCACTGTAATTTAATATGGCATTGTATTAAAATCCAATGTGTCATTTCATTTGGCTACCTTTTAGAAACATATCAACAAACCAGATAGTGAAGCTAACTAATTATTTAATCACTTTAAAAAAAAACCTGATGAAAACCAGTTATTTCTTTAATGAAGGAAATTCAGATTATTTTTCATCACATAAAATGTTGTGCCACATTATTTAGATTTTACATAGAGATTTGAGATACTTTTATTTCTGAATTACTAGCTGAAATAGAGATGTTTTTGAAATTTAATATCTTAGATTACTAAAAATAACATCACAAAACATATTTGTTATATTCTTAATTGTTTTGACCATAGAATTAATTTTAAAGTCAAAAGGGGCACTGCTTTTTCATCATTTCTAGTTCAGAATATTCAGCATGTCACAGATGTTCATGAATAATGTCCATTTAAAACTGTTGGCAAAGAATGTTGGTGAGTTGGCTAGATGAATTAAATGTTGGGGGGATCTGACAGGCAGCACGCTGCTTTGTGATCATTCCAAAGTTCTAATAATCTCCCTCACCTTCTCTGCCTGCCACTAATGAAAGAGAATAGGTGATTGCACCTCAGGCTATGTTCTGTGCCTAATGACTCCTCCAAAGGCAGATTTATGAAGAAAAAATTAACTTTGAATGAGGATTGAATTGGCCCTGACAGTCTGATAGACTGTGACACAGATTCTGTGGCAAAACAGACGTAGCCCTAATTGATTATCAATATTTTAAGCAAAGTGATGAAAATAAGCATTAAGTGATGAGAAAGGCAGTCTTAATACAGTAGGCAGTAACCAGGATATAGTGTCTTTGGGGAGGTTGGCCCTGATTGCTATTACTGAATTTTATCTGTCAATTTTTACCTTTTGCTTTCCAACGTCCCTTGTCCCTTTTCAGTGTACTTTTTTCCTTGCAGATCTATGACAGGAATGTTAATATTCCCGATATCCCTGACAAGGGTATCTATGCTGCTCTTTCTCTAGACAAGTTTGTTTAATGTTAAACCCATTTTGACTTTGCAAAATACAAAGTTATTCCTATATGAAGTTGTGTACATAATTTCTAGATTTCCAAGTTTATATGCCTTGTATTTTATGCCCTGTCTTAATGCTTTATATTTTATGCCCATTAGATTAATAGAAAATAACATTTTGAAATTTTATAAATTTTAATATGTATTAGCATTGTGAAAACTATAAACCAATTGTAAGGCTAAATAAGTGTGTATGTTTATAAGCACAAAAGCTGCGTTAGGAGTTAGAGTGAACATGAGAAGAGCACCTTAGGTTTTACTTTTTCTGATCTTACATATATTTTTCAACATACTGGAAAAGACATAAGGCCAAATTGTGCTGCTTATAGGCAGAATTTCACTGCTTAATTAGTAGCTGGAAACATTATGTTTGAATAATGTTATGAATAATGTTTCCAGAGGCACTGAGGGAAGTGCAGTTGAGCAAGGATCTTCACTACACCTGTAGAAAAGATGAACTACCTGCAGCACATCCATCCCAGGTCTGGCTGATGTGCAAGGAGATCAGTATTGTAGCACTGTCCTCTCAGACTAATTTACTCATTCTTGAGTGGTCAGTATGTGTGGTTTAAATTAAACAACTTTGATTCAGTATGTTTGCAGCCAATTTATGGTTCTCTCTGACACAGTGGAGGAAAGGGTTCTCTGCACTCTTCTGGACCTTAACCTCCAAAAAGGCACCATTGTTATCACATATTACACTCATAAGAATCAGCTGCAATATTTGGGACTGCCATGGCAAGAATTAGACACGTTCTTTGATTGTTAAAATGTAATAAAATTAGAACGTACAATGCTGTATGAATTAATGATGATAGTTTTATTGTAATTTTTTTTTGGAGGGGGGGAATCTACTAAAATGAATGAACTATATGAGTAGATATTTGATTAGCTGAATTATTGTGCTAGATATTTTTTAATTTTCTTTTTCTAAGACAGGTGCTTTCAGCCTAGGATAGGTATCAGATAATTCTAAACAATAAAATGAAGAACCATTTATGGTATTGCATAGGAGTTTACATATTAACTATTCATATTTTTGAACTAATGATTTTGTTAATTAACATGCATACTTTTTCTGTTTAAGAGCACAAATATGTAACATTTGATTTTTTTTTTTTTTTTTTTTTTTTTTTTAGTCACTGATTTGAGGGGGGTGGATGCATAATAGATAACTTTGCTTGCCAATGTATGGCTATTCAACAGAAAAGATTTCCATAGCCTTGATAAATTTAATATAATACAGAAAAATGACCTATAAATTAAATAAAACCATGGTTTATACTTGTATTTTTACATGTTTGTGAGCTAGCTAAATGTTTTATAGATGTGAAATGCTTATTTTTCATTTAAAATACAAACACCCAAACTTGACCATCTGAGAATTTTCAAATTAATATTGTGGGTTTTAAAACTAAATTTAGATATCTCATTTTCTTAATGTCTATTTGAGTCTTCATCCCTCCTTTTTTCATTTATTGTCTCCCTCTGCACCACCTTATTAAGGTCCTAATCTTTTTCACAAACAAAACTGTCATTTATGTCATTGGGAGTTACATGTGTGTATGGGCTAAGGACTCAGCCTTAATATATATCCAGGTTATTATAGGAATGCTAATACTTTGCACTTACTGAGAATTACATTTTATAAATGCTGTTCAAACACTAAATTATCTTTGCAACATTCACGTAAAGTGGTTAAGGGTTATAACACTTCTGCTAAAAGTGTTAATATGTAACAAAATATGTGGCGTGCGTGCACACAGACATATCAAATGTGTAGCATACGTATATATATATTTCTTATAAAATATATAGTGTGAGTGTGTGAGTATTCAGATGGTTGAGGATTTGAAGGAAGGAGGCATGCTGTTATGTAGAACAATGCGGCCGGGGATGGCTTATGTTTTATTACAGAGAACTATTCCAATTGTTGTATATTGAATATAATATAAATAAAACTTACATTATAAAGCTGCTAATTTGGTACAAAGCATGGTATAATTATGAACTGTAGATATTGTATGACTAAGTTATTTGTGATAGTAAAGTGACAGCCATTCTGAGATTGATATTTAAAAAATTTATCCTTTTCTGTAATTAGTCATCTACTTTACCTGTGAAGATAACAGCAATATTTAACCTCCCTCCCCCAACTTACTAGTATCAGATCTTTCTGCATCATAACAGTAGTATATTAAATCGAAGTGAGCTTCATCTACATTCTTTATGGAACATTTTTCTAATACCCATTAAATAAAAGAAACACATAGTCTTATTAAAAGTGTGCTTTACTTTAGCATAATTTTATTACAACATACATTTTCTTAGCTGAAATAATTCATGGTACAAGTAGATCAAAAGGTTCCAGTTCAATTTCATACTTAAGGATTAGACAAATTCCAGATAATGAGTGCTTTGTCATCTGTCATCTCATTTGTTACATTCCAGTGGACAGACACAGTATTGAAAAGAGTGGAAGTAAATTATTCTTGTTGCGCCACCTAGTGAATCTTTGATGCTGCATGTGACATTTACATTCGCTGACCTTTTTACCATTATGCTGATTGCTTCAAATGAAACACAGTGGAAGATTAATTAAAATAGCACACTGAGTTATGATATATTTTGTTACATTTTAATTTGTGTATTTTTGGATGCTATAATTACAGATCAGTTTCTAAATATCAGTGTTCCCTATTAATATACCTATATATGTAGGCCTATTATATAACAATATAAATGGGGAGTAGGGGGGGGTGTTTTTTCAAACTGCCATGAAGTTTCCTCTATTAATCCTTGGTTTGGGAGAGGGGGGGAAATAGCTGTTTGTTTTCTCTTATAAATCATAAACAGTCAAAAATAATGGAATAGCAGGGAAATTTTTTTAGATGCTCACTTCAGAACTGAATAATCCTTAACGGAAAGAGTCCTATAGCCATAAACCACAGCAGTGGTTCATTTCCTATATGTAATTTGTATGCATGTAATTTTTTGTAATTAGCAAGTGTAGTTGAAACTTTGACTGCCACATTTGTTTTTAGTTCAGTAATAGGTGGATTGGTTTAAAAAAGTCACCATTTTTTAAAAATATGTGAAGGGGATGGTTCTCTGCTGGTGTAAAGCGGAATTTGACTTAAATTTATGCCTGTTTACACCAATGAAGAAACTGACCCAAAGATTTAACTACACAGCTCTCATTTTGATGTTAACTGGAAGTCCTGCAACTAAATCTCAATGCAACTGGAATAAAAAGCAGTAATACCTTACTCTGATAATACTTTAACTCCTAAAGGATCTCTCTTATAGACTGTGTACAGTATAGGTATCCCTTTTACCACCATTGATATGTAACCACCTACAGTATGGGAGGAAATGTGGTGGCCAGCAGTCCTACATAGCACTTCTTTTATGGGTAAAGAAAGAATTACTCTCATACCTTGAGAAAGGGAAAACAGAGGAACGTAGAATGTAAATACCTCAATTAGAATTTGGCCAGGAAACTTAGCATATCACTTAGTCTTGGTATCAAAGGCACATGTAAAGGAAAGAGGAAGTGGTGCTCCTGGCCCAACACCCCACAATCAGTTTTCAGGGTCAGACCTTGCCAGGGCGGCTGGTTTGATGCTGTTCTGGTGACTCCAGCTAATGGCTCGAACATTGCCTGGTATCCCACTTTGGAGGCAAGGTTAAGTCATAATTGCACACCACCAGGTGGGCAATGATACTTATATAAAAGAGAAATACATTTATATACAGTACCTAGTTTTTAAACTATCTACAAGCAGATGGATAATTCTTCTCTCATCTTTATAACATTAATACCATGTGCACATACATAGTGTCTTCCCATAGCTGTAAAACAGATAATGAAAGCATAAGCAAATAATGTATACCAGAATGATCTTTGGCTGCACTGTGAAAATATATTGAGATCACATTATAATTTTTACTACTTCTGTCTTTTGCCATCACTGTTAATTCTTTATTGTATTCTTATATTCAGTGCTATTGAAGTAGAGAATAATTCCATACTCACTATATTGTATTTTATTGTCATTGTACCTATTATGAGGCATATATCTTGTAGAACTAATTGTAGGATTAACAGTGGTTCCTGACACAGAATCTTTGTGAAATCATTGATAATTACCAATTTTATCTGGTCTCAAACTGAGAAATGCTTACGTACTTTATGCTGTTTAGAAGATGTTTTGTTTGTAAAGGTCCCCCCCCTTTTTTTTTTTAAACTGAAAACCTGCTTTCATGATTTGTTTGATCAGATGTAGTCTGAGAAGGGATTGCTCCGCATTTCCTGTTTGCATCATATTCTACAATAAAATAGTATATTGTAATGCAGATTGTTGATTTTTGCTGCAGGTTTCTGTAATCCTTCATGTTCAGCTACATACAGCATTGGGCTCTGCAGTGGCATCGCGTCTAATTATATTGTTAATATATTAGCAGGACTAAATAACTTAAGTAAAGAAGGAAACTTCTAATTTTTTAATTCATAGCATATTTTTGAATATTTGAAAAGGTGAAAAAATTGTGCTTTAAGGAATGTTAGTTATTTTTAGTAGTTTATTTCAATACATGGCATTAAACCAGGAAAAACCTAACAGCAGCTGTTCTGAATGAGTTCTAATTTAAATATATGCTTAAAGACCTTTTATAAACAGTTGTTTTATTGTTTTGGTTTATTAGGAGTGAATATTCTGTTTCTTTAATATAGATTTGTCAGAATGTCTGTTGACATTGATGTCTTGCAGGACAAAATACATAGTTCTAAAGATATCAGTCAAAAGGTCTGGCTGCTTCCATCCATTTATTCATTCCAAATATACACAATACATTCAGTTAGAAGTTCTATAAATCACCTCAAATATTTATTATTTGTTATTGCTTGAGTAAATCCTGGTTTTGCTGTTAGCTTGGTCATCTTCACATCACTCTTCATTGTTGTGCTTGGGGATGCAACACACATTAAAGTGTTGTCATGTATCTCTATTTTTGTTATAGAGGAGGAAGGACCTTTTTTTCCCTGCACATACTCTGTCAAGCCAATACTACTGCTATTTCACTCACTTGTAATTTGAGAGAACAGAACATGTTTGTTCATTAATAGGCTAATAAGATGTCCTGCACTAATATGTTTGGCACTGCACCCAGGAGAATAAATGCAACAGTAACATGATGTGCCTGGTTTTCTTGTCTAGGGCAGGGTTTCTCAACCACTGGTCCATGGACTGGCACCGGTCCCTGAGATCTCCCTGCCACAGATTAGGAAGGCTGCAAGGTCTTTGATACTGGTCCCTAGTATCAAAAAGGTTGGAAATACTGGTCTAGGGCATAAGAGTCCCAAAGTAACTTCCAAAACATAATTACAGCTATCATGCTTTGCACTGTGCCTCCAGACAACTATGTGTAATGATTTTTAAATGCATTTATTTTTGCAGGGTCTGAATTTTGAGAGCAGTACAAAACATCATAATACTGGCAACTCAACTAATGGTAAACCTTGAGACTCTTGCTTTCCAGGCATGCAAATGAAATGCACAATGTAAAAGATGGACACGGTTGGCCTTGTGATGACTTCAGGCATTCTGCCCAAGTAGCAACCACCTATTTACTTTTAGTAGAGAAGTGACCAGTGTTGGAGGAGGTTGGTTGCTTCAGTGACAAACACTTTTTTTGAGGTTGATGGATCTGAAATTTAGAAAAATAGAAGGGTAGGCAAAAATCCAGAGACTCAGTTAAAATTAGATCATCTTACGTGTACTACTTAGGCTAAGGCAAGAAGGTGTCTGTGTTTGGAAACTTGTGCATGGTCATTTACTATAGAAAAGGAGGATATCATGGTATTTATCTCAGAATATTATTCCACTAATAATAGCAGGTCTATTCCAAATTATATCTATACTGAGCTTCAAAAAAGTTATATTAGAGACAGAAATCCCTCCAAGCATTTAAAGAAATTCTATTCTAATATAATGGCCAAACTTTGAGCTGTTTTATATTTGTCATTATATTGCAGTTAAACTATACAATCTTCTATGCACAGCTTTTCTCCACTGTGAATTAAGAGTAATTAGTGGCTTACATGTTGAAGGAGCAAGGGAAGAAAGCAAGTTTGCCTCTGTCTTTGGTACACCAACTAATAGTAGAACTATATTTGTTTTGCTGTCCCTATACTGTATTTTCATTATCCATCTTTTTAAAATAATTGGAGGATTCATATCTATTCTGCAGGTAAATACTAGTGGGCAGTATGAATTTGCATTGTTTTTCAGAAGTGACGTGGTTATTGAAATATTTTTGAGAGAGCTGACAATCATCATTGGTCCACTAATATCCTAAGACAGTGATAATAAATCCCTTTCCTCATGAATATACATTTTCATTAAACTTAGTGATACACTAATGAAATGGATGTTGTCAGATTAAACTTCATGTATTTTAAAAAAATCCTTAGCTGTTCTGTTGTTGTTTAAATTATTAGTACCAAAAGTTATTTTTAAAATGAACTTGCATTTCACTATTTGTGCTTTTACTTTTTAGCATTGTACTGTACTTAGCACAAACAGTGAAAAATGACTCATCTCCCTTTTTTTATAATGTATTCAGTGTCTGGCTTCAAACAGTACAAGAAGACGATATTATTCCTTAATACTATTCCTGCTGAAATTTTAAAATACATAATAACTAGAGGCACCTTTCTGTGGACTTGGAACCTTATCAAGCTCGATTTTGTGCATTCTAAATTTTGGGTCTAAGCTGACACCTGATGGTGTGATTTTAATTGAAATTTCAAATGTAAATTAGTTTGGACTGGGAGTCGGGAATCTTAGTTTAGATTTTCAAAGCAGTCTAGCAGATTTAGACATCTTCCACTTTATTTTATTTTAAATTGCAGTTTATGTTAAGTGACTTGTATGTTAAATCAGTGAAAGAATAAGGAGTGTAATACAAACAGTGCTTAGAATTTTCAAACCTGTATTCTTGTAATAATCCTGTTGAAATCAGTGGGATTCTTCACCTGGGTAAGGGATTACAAGATCATTCACTAATATTTTAAATAATTGATAGAGTGTATGGGTAGATTTAAACATGACTAATACATTTTAAAAGAGAACTGATTGTTTCTCCTCCCCCTACTTACTTAAATTCAGAGTTGGTACTTTTCCTGCAATAATCGGTTTGGTATTTTATTAAGAGGCATTTCAGTTCACCTTTATTCACATTCTCTCTCTGGGTAAGGCCCTGATTGCACACAGACATCCCTATAACTGTGTGTAGCACCATTGAAATCAATAATCAGAGGCTTAATTAGTGTTTCTAAGGCACTGCATGATCCTCTGATGAAAAGTGAAAAGAATTAAGGACCCAATTCTGCAATCTTTACGCATAGGAGTAATCCTTAACTCTCGTGAATAATCTCATTGATATCAGTGGGACTGTTTGTGTAAGGACTACTCATATTAGTAAAGATTACAGGACTGGCCTTTAGTGAACATGCACAATTCAGAAGGAGACCTAGTTTACGGGAAGATTGCTCTTGTGGTTAAGGAATAGGGGCTTGTCTTCACTATGGTCTAAATCGTTGCTGCTGCGATTGATGCAGCCGGCATCAATTGAGCGGATCTAGTGAAGACGTGATAAATCAATGGGAGAGGACTCACCAGTCGACTTCAGTACTCATCCCCCACACGAGGCTGAAGCTATGTCAACAGGAGAGCATCTGCTGTCAACATAGCATGGTATAGATACCGCTGTAAGTCCTTCAAAGCTATGTCGACTTAAGTTACGTATCTTATGTAACTTAAATAGCGTAACTTAGATCAACTTACCTAATTAGTGAAGATGAGGCATAGGAGTGGTAGTCGGGACATCAGTGACTCTTCCTGACTCTGGCGCAGTTTTCTGTTTTGAAGTTGGGTAGATGACTTAATGTTATTGTGACTTCATTTCTCCATCTATATAACTGGGGGGCGGGAAGGGGAAAGGGGTAGTACCTTCATATCTCTGAGGGATGTTGTTAAGCTAATGGGCCTGATCCAGAACGCTTTGAAGTCAATGGAAAGACTTCCATGGGTTTTAATGGTCTTTGAATAAGGCTTACTGTTTGTAAAGTGCTTTGAGGTTTCTGATTGGAAAGTACTACAGACAAAAAGGTATAATTGCTAGATATGAAATAGATATGCTATATTATTTTAATTAATTATGATCATCCCATGTTTTTCACCATTAAGAAACTTGTTTCTCAGAAACAAAAGCTTTTCCATCCTGAGCTTCCAGATCCTGTCCAGTATTATTATAATTTTAATGAACTGATTTTTTCACACTCTTTCAATTTCTCTTTCCTTTCATAGTGTCTCATGGTTTTGTGTACCCGTAACTAGGAAAATTAAAGATATTAAAAGAGTGATTGTATTCTACCCACAGCTGGTCATTTCATATCTATATGCTGTTGGTACTCCCAAGTATAAGATCAGCAGCATTGTATTTAAAAAATAAAAAAAATTAACTAGTGTCCATGAGACACACACTATGGAGATGGGGAGGGGGGATGCTTGAAAAAAAGGGAGGAATGCAATGGAAGGGTAATCAGAGGAATGTTAGGACTACTGTAGTGAAGGTTAAAAATCCTATGAAAAATATTCACTTTTAAAATATGAAGCAATATTTGAACAGTTTGTATAACCTGCTTCATGACTTTTGAAATAGACATAGGCCCAGCTGCTTCAGAAATGGGTATGCTGTATAAAAAAAATGTAAATATGTTTAAGCAATTTTCTAAAGAATATTAATCTTTTTAAATGAAAATAGACATACCATATACATCCAGGAGTGTTTGTTTAGCAAAACTGCTGGATGTACATGGCATACCATTCATCAGTGGCTTTGATTGTCAAAGATTTTGTAACCATTTATTTTAGAAATCTTTTTATGGAACAAATAAAGCTTTTGAAGCTTCAGACCTCAGAGAGAGGGGGAAATACAATGTTTTTTCTGGAGGACTGAGCTTGTAAAAGGGAGAATGATCTGGGTTAATTGAACCTGTCAAGGGAAAGGAGAGTAAGGAGGAAATCTAGGAAAATATGTGATCAAAAGTATGAAGACAAAGTGGGGTACCTATGTGCTCAAACCTTTCAGTGATTCTGAAAGCATAAACCCCAGCAACTGTGACATATCAGAGGAGCTGGCCAAGCAAGGAATAATAGGCCAAATCTTCTGTTGATTTAAATCAATATCACTCCATTGGAATCAGCTCCTAAATATGGAGTCAATGGAGCTGTGCTGATTTACACTAGCTGAGGATCTGACCTAGTGTTTATTCATAACTCCCAACTCACTGCTCTTCATTTCCAGTATTTTATCTCTGACATGTTAGCACCATCTCATTTCATCTCAATAATAAAGTGCAATTTATAGATACAAACATATATTCAAAGAACTCTATTTAAATGTTGTTTAAAAAAAATAAGTGAGGGGGCCCACAGCTAATTCACATGAAATATTCTAATAATATTTCCCTCAAATAAAAGTATTTCAGAAAGGTCTTGATTTTGCTTCTATTTCCAATTTGTTTATGTATAAACACCAGCCCCACCATATGGCTGGTACCATGGAAGATCGCTGCCAGCCACCCTCCCCACCCCTGCGTGGCTGGTAGCAGGGAAGATCCCAGCTAGCCAAACTTGAAAAAGCTCAGCGCCAATCATCCCCCTACTCCTCCTCCCCCTGCTTGGCTAAATGCAGGGAAGGATTTCTTTTAAGCCACAGGCAAACAGCCCAACCATGTCTGTCCCCTTAATGAAATTCCCATATTTCAACCAGGTTACCATGAACGATATCGTCTCCTGAAGATAACACAGCGAGATAAAGAACGGATGTTGCTTGAATGCTAGCAAACACCGGGCCCATACGCAGCTAGACTTTGTCATGCAATGATACCAGATTACTTGCTACACGCATGATGTGGTCAAGTGTCCTACCATGGAGAATGAAATAAGGCTGCCCTGCCCAGAAACCTTCTGCAAAGGCTTTTGGAGTACCTCCAGGAGAGCTTCATGGAGATGTCCCTGAAGAATTTCCTCTCCATCCCCAGACATGTTAACAAACTTCTCCAGTAACTGTACAGGCCGCGAATGCATCCCAAGTCCTCAGGGCAAATTAATCATTAAAAAACGCTTGCTTTTAAACCATGTTTTATATTTACAAAGGTACACTCACCAGAAGTCCCTTCCATGGCTTCTTTGTCTGGGATAGTGGCTTGGGAAGGCTGGGAGGGTACTTCTGTCAGGCTGAGAAGAAGCTCCTGGCTGTTGGGGAGAACGGAGTGCTGTGTGCTCTCTGCAAGCTCGTCCTCCTCTTCCTGCTCCTCATCTTCCCTATCCGCAGAATCCTCAGGCAAGGCTAAGATTACCCCCACCTCGGAATCTACGGACAGGGGTGGGGTAGTGGTGGCGGACCCCCCTAGAATTGCATGCAGCTCAGCGTAGAAGCGGCATGTTTGCAGCCCTGCCACGGACCTTCCATTTGCGTCTTTGGTTTTCTGGTAGGCTTGTCTGAGCTCCTTAACTTTCACACAGCACTGTACTGAGTCCCTGGTGTGGCCTCTCTGCATCATGGCCTTGGAAATTTTTTCAAATGTTTTTTCATTTCGTCATTTGGAACGGAGTTCTGTTAGCTCGGAATCCTCTCCCCATATAGCGATCAGATCCAGTACCTCCCATGCGGTCCATGCTGGAGCTCTTTTTTGATTCTCAGACTGCATGGTTACCTGTGCTGATCAGCTCTCCACGCTGGGCAAACAGGAAATAAAATTCAAAAGTTCGCGGGGCTTTTCCTGTCTATCTGGCCAGTGCATCCGTCTCCAGATTGCTGTCCAGAGCGGTCACAATGGTGCACTGT